>NW_015387115.1:61881-94200 GCF_001527695.2 Protobothrops mucrosquamatus
GGGGGGGGGGGGGGGGGGGGGGGGGGGGGGGGGGGGGGAAGGAGAATTATGCTTTCAGCCTAGCAAGATTGCTGTTGGACTCATGGGGTAAGCCAGGTAAGACTCACAATTAATTGAGCTAATTCTACTTTATTGTAAGCTACAGTGACAAAATATTGCAAGTCTGAAAGTACGGCCCTCCCCATCGCCTTTAACACCTGAGAACCTCTTGCTTCTATCTGCAGGCTATGCTGTCTCTTATCTGACCATTCTCTTGGCAGCATCTCTTTGTCCGGTCCTCCAAAGTCTTTCCCTTGCAAATATTTACCTTGCAATCTATTTCTATATTTAATCTAAACAGTATTTCTTTTGTGTTGTGATAATTGAAAAGCATACTGTGCTTGGTAAAAGAATTATGCACTTAAATTTGTGCTAACATTTAATAAGCAGTTTTTTAAAATGTAAATTACAACTTACAGTGCAATCTTTATCATGTTTTCTCATGACTTTGGTGAAGCTTTTTCTCACATAATTGGATGTAGGATTGTAAGCTAAGAAAGCCATTATGCTTATACAATAAATAAATAAATATGAACCATCCTCGGGAGGCACTGCTTTCATGTGTTCTTTGTTGCCGGAAGAAATTTCCAGCCTAGGACACAAGGCAGCAGCCACATTTTCTCCTGGCAAAACAACAGTGAATTAAATGGGATTATCTCAACAATGAATTTGGTAACCATATGTATTCATGCCTGAGAAAAACATCCTCCTGAGTCTGTGACCATTCATATTCTTACCTCACCCCAAAAACACTACTTTTCAGGCTGTCTGTGACTATATTTATATGCCTTCAACGTAAAGGTCTCAATTGTGGTTTTTGCTGAAGCCAGAATAATAAAGGAAATCCTGTGGATCTCATGCTGCCAATGCTGCCAGCAGGCAGATTTTCCTCCCGTATGCCTGATCTTTTGGGGAAGGAACAAACTGTGCTGGCTCTTTGCCCATCATAGCAAATGCACCTTCTCTATTCTTTCGGCCTAAGCTTGGATGAAATTGCAGGAAGATGTGAGCTGGAGCCAGGGCAGAACTCTTTATAACACATGTACAGCACACGGGTGGTGTTATATAACCAAAGAATTGCAAATGTTCCTTCCGTTGCTGTATGAATAGTCAGAACACAAACTAAAATAAAAGGATTTAAGTTAGGTACTCTTACATACCACACAAACTAATTTTATTCAATCCCAGTTGCTATTTGTCTCAAGTGGTCAAGTCAGAGTTCCACCCTGACTACCAGCTGACAGTCAAAAAACAAGCTGCTATCTTGCCAGCTGCTCTTCAACTGGATGTGTCTAGTCATCTCTGCTGCCAATAAACTAATTCAAGTATGCTGTTAAAATATTATGGCTTAGAGCCTAGACTATTCTGTATTGGAGAATAGATGAAAGGTATTCAGAATCAGTATTGTATGCAAGGCTGATACATGGCAGTTGGATAATTAAAATATTTGTTCATGTAATAATAAATGAGAAAAACTACTTGGACTAATTCACAGGATAACTGATGCAGATAAGAATCATGATGTATGAATTTTTTTATCTATATGTACGAGATGCTTACCATACTAGAAAATATCTACATCTGAATATTACCAATATTTATCATAATGCTTAGTTATTTACCTAGCCTTTCCCAAATTACCACATTGCGATTTTTCAAGCATGAAAATAAAGGAGTGGGTGTTTTTTTCAGTTTGAGCTTGTAGTATGTAAGATCAGTATGTTACTAATACTGGAGGTGTGAGGTGCTATAGAAAAACAGGCAAGAACTATTACCTAAAGAAAGGGGGTTAAAACCTTTTTAAAGTCTTAGGAAACAAAATAATATTTAGAAGCAGTTTAACAAGCCCTGCTCTGATTCGCTGGAAATGATGAGAAGGAGGAATAGCACTTGGAAGATTCCATTATTGTAGCTAATCTTCCTATGGAGTTAATTTTCTGGCCAGGTCTAGCTTAATGGGGCTGATGGGTATGATAAAGAGTTGTTTTACATTCATTTCTAATTTTCCATTCAAATTAATTGCTGTAGTTAAAAATGTAGCAATCTTAACAATATTAAAATATGTGCTTATACTTATAAGTCTATCCTAAGCTGTAGCCTGTGTTGTGATATTTCTTATTTCAAACAATTGTTTCTTGCTGATAGCCATATAAAGAAAGATGTTAAAAAACAGTCCCTTGAACAAAATCTGTAATAAAAAATATAAGAACTTGTTGAGATGAGTACAGAGTATTTGTACAGTCATTGACAGTATTTGCATTATTTACAAATATGTTTAAATTTATATGCATACTTCCTTGTATATTTAATTTTCTTGTTGGAAGGTCAGTGTTACCAATGTCCATGTGCTATGAAGGAATAGGAAAGGATTAAGTTAAATAATGATATTTTAGGATTTTTCTTAGACTACTTATTTGTCAACAAGAAGGCAGAAACAAAATGCTTAGTAAGGAATAGTTCATTAATCATCACACCAAATGTGTGACCAAATTAATCATTTTAGACTGTTTCTCTTTATTTTGTTTCTGTCTTTCCTAAACCTAACTCTAATCCTATCAAACTGGCCTACTTGACTATTTGAAAAAGAATTTCCAAATTGTTTCTCAAATTAAACTATTGACATATAGGTTGATAGAGGTTTTAAAAAATTATAGTCTAAGAAATTAATAGTTCAGGTAAAAAAACAGTAAGCTGCATTTTTGGAATTTTATGAATATTAGGAATTTTATGGAATTTTATGAACCTTTGCTAGGATTCCGAGGGCTGCACATGGTTTAAAGGTTATTTGTCCCGTCTTATTTTAACCATTTTATGGTTGGTCATGATGATTATGGAAACTTCTGGAGTGGAATTTAAATGGAGTGTAAAGTATTGTGGCTTAAAAGGACATTTGGCAATCATTCACGTATGCACTGTAAATAGCAACACTTAGTAATTTATTCTTTGGATTCCAACTATGAATATTATTTTGCTGTTTTATGCATTGTACAAGTGATAAGAATTAGTGCATCTAAAGATATTGTTCACAACCTGTATTATCTTTATGAAGCTCACTTAAGACACTCTGGTTCAGCATTTTTTTAATCAAAGCACTTTGTTTTATTTTGAGATTGCTGTGTTCGGAAACATAGGCTTGACTTAGAGTCACTTAGCAAAAGAATCTCAGAACATTAGTCCTGAATTTGAATACATAATGAAGTTCATAGCAAATTTCAAAGGTGCTTTTTCAAAAGGCAATTTGGACTTTCTTTGTTTTTCCTTGAAGATGTTTTGCTTCTCATGCAAGAAGCTTTTTCAGTTCCTACTGAAAATCCCCATAGATACATAGCAAATTATTACTCTAGTGTGACTTTGCATTAGTGGGGTAGTTCATTGCATTTCACACTTCAGACTAAATGCATAATTATTAATATTTTTCAAATATTACTAGATTAGAGAATGATTGCTTTAGGCATTACTACTTCTGTGTATTGGCCATAGGGGCACCTGGCTCCAGCATCTTTATTTGTGAAAAGCTAGAATTCTTAATGGAAAGTATTATCCTGAATAGAATCCATTTCGAGATATATTTGTAATACTTGCAAAAAAAGTAAAATAGACAGGCCTTTAACACAGTAAGTTTGCATTATTTAATGTACTTGCTTTCAGTGTGATCTGCCTTTATATGTCTTTCTTTGTTTACATTTAAGTATGCATTTCTTATAGGGTTGATGATTTTTGACAATGTTTTGCATTCTTGTTGACTTGGTTTGCAATATGGAATAGCTAAATACTACTGTGATAATAAAACAACATGTAACATTGTTTCCCTATAATGTGTTTATATTGTCACAGCATGCCATGCCATTCTGGAGGATCTCAAGTCACTCTGATCTTATGGCGCTTCATCATGCCTTGGAACTGGAATACTTATAGTAGCACTTTGTAACCTCGGAACCTCCCTCACATCTGTGGACGGTGTTCCTGAGTCTTGTTTCAGCACTGGCCTACAGAATTTTGTGATTTCATCATGTTGATGTGCAGCTGCAGATGGTCTTAACCTTTGCCCTTTCAATAAATGGCGGAGCACATCTTTTTCTTCAGAAGCAGCTGTTCATTCTAGTACTGTGAATCCAATGAGAACAAGCCATTATGAGAATGTTTTAGCAAAGTCTTCTTACCACATTCACTACATTTAAATGTTCATACATGTGAAGAGACTGGGAAGTGCTTTGTGATTTCTAGAATCTCCAATGTGGTATGAACACATCTTAAATACAGCAAACCTGATTGCACAACTAAGACTGAACTTTAAAAACATGGACACATTTTTAAAGGTTTACTTTATTCTTGTTTTTTTCCTCAGATCCAGGGTACTCTGTAAATCTTTACTTATTTATGAACAGATTCTGTTTTCACATCATCATTTAAATGTGGATATGTACAATATGTGGGAAGGCTATATCTCGTCATTGCCTTCTGATCACAAAAAGATTTTGGTTTTAGCACATTGCAAAGTAGAAGTATTTCTAATTTAAGCAAATAAGTACATCACTGAGACAATCGTGTACAGGAAGAATGTTTTTGTGTAAATTTCTAATGGACAATGTTTTACATATTGTTTAGACAAATATTATTGAATAGTAGTAATGGATTTTTGGTGAAGAATGAGGCAGTGTGTGCACAAACTATTGTGCTGTGCCTTATAAAAGAATTGTGTATAATGTGTAAATTGAAATTTTTAAGATCAAGACCAAAACCATGGTTGTCAAGTGTCAATGAGGAATCACTTTTTATTCATTCTTTTAGTTTTTTTTTCTTTGCAAATCTGTTATATCACAATATCAGATCCCTAATTTTACCTTGCCTATAATAGGCTACCCTTTCATTTATACTTTGTACTTGAATATATAGGTTCGAGTGCAAAATATACTTCATTTAAATCAGATGAGAAAAATTTGCATGGTTAAATTGTTACTTTTCTTTTAAAGTGGGTATGGAGGCCTGATTTGTCGTTGTTTATGTGTACTTTGCCAAGAAAAGTAGCAGTTTACACATGAAAATGTATTCCTAACTGATATGAATCATATGTATTAGTACTGCTTGCAAACTGAGCACAGTGTTCTGCTCCTTTTGTTTAACTGGTTTGAATCATAAACTGAACAGCTTCTGTCCATGGAAGGATGTTGATACAATAGAAGAATCTTCCCATTGGATAAAATCATTTTTTTATTATTTGTACCCCAGGAATCCCCAGAAATATGTTGCAAACAAATGGGATAAGTTCCAGAACAGGATTTTAGGAGAAAGGAGAGAGTGACAAAAATTGCTTCTCCCTACTTCTATTTTTACTGTCAGGAGCAACATTACTGGAATTCTGCCAATGAAAAAATATTTGCATTCAAGTCATTGTCTTCTCGTGCAAATATTGAATGTGGAGTAATAATCTATTCTTTTTGTCAGAAATATAGAGAACTTTTTAAAAAGATAACCTTGTGTAATGTATCATGATTTAATAAAGTAAAAAAGATGTTTTTGCACTCAAAACCTAAATATCTTATCTTAAAATAGAACAGGAAATGCTTTTGGGGAGTCAGTCAATACATACTGACTATGGAAATTAGTCTTACTTTTTTTAAAAATAACAAATTTGTTGCAAAAAAATTATACACTTTAATAACCATATTCTATATGCCTTGCCAGCACCAAATTCAGTGAGCTTAATTCGAAAGTAAGCATGTCAATTATTGCAGTCCAAATCTCATTAACACCTCCTATTGAAAAGACCAGGCACAGTAGGAGTTAAGAATTTTAAGATGGGTAATTTAGAAACAGAAATCCCAAATTTTTTCTAACTCTACATGAGAGCACAAAATGTCCCAAACCATGTGGTGTTTACTTAAAATAAGAAGCTATAGTGGCGATGCATATTTCTTTAAGCATTAGAATGCTTAAAACCTGCAAGCATTTTGAAATGATTTTATTTGTAAACCCACATCTTGAAATGAAACTGGCAAATAAGAATGACAAATATCTAGAAGATCCTTAATTTTGACAGTTTCACACTAACAATCAGATTTTTGTATTGGTCCATTGCTGGCAATGGGCACAGTAAAATTGTTATTGCCAATTTTGTTTTCATTGTTTGTAGTTTAATTAATTCTATCCTTTCTTACTAACCTGCGACAATCCTGACAGTTTTATTTTGACCTGACTTAGATAAATCAGTGTGGCTTACTTGGCCAGAATTAGTAACAAATGCATCTTGTATCTTCCTCAAAAATTATTTCCTACTATATTATACCAACACCAGTGTGTTTCCATATTTAATCAGGATTCTTAGCTATTGATAAATGGGAAGGAAAAATTGGCACAGGTTGAGAAAATCTATGTAATATCCTGTGAGCGTCCATGTTTATATCCATGGCTAAACAAAGCCCTTATTACACCAAAACCTGCCTGAATCTATGCATGAGTATAAATTCTTGGCCTAAATTTTAATACTAGCACAGCTGGCTTATCTAGAAATACATATTTTAGATATATTTTACCACTTTCTAGATTTTTATTTTTGTAGAATAAACCAGCTTTTAAGCCAGCTAGTAGCAAAAATAGCCATTAGGCAATAAGTGTATGTGATTCAGCCAAGATCCAACTTGAACTTGTAATTCAATTTAAAAATTCAATTCACATCCATAATCTGTAAGTTTAGCTGAATAAATCCAAATAGGCACTTGTGTGAAAATTTGATTTGATGATTCACCCTCAATTTGAATCAAAGCTTCATGCAGCCTTATTGGGGCAACTCCTTTTTTGTGGGGGATGCATATTGCTGCTAAAGTTTACATTATTTTGTGACTTATTTCAAACTGTTTGATTATAAATATAGCCCTTCATCTTCAGTAACGTGATCTACCCAAAACAAGCCAATGCGAGGACTGCTTAAAGTCTGTGGTTAAGCAGACATGTAAGTCTTTCAGTTGCAAAGCTGGTTTTTGTTTTAGGCAAAATTAAGGTTTTTTTTTCCTGCTCCCCCTTCCTTTTTGGGGAAGGGAATTAATCTGTATGCTGGCTAAAAGTATGTCTGGCCCTTATTGTACAAACAGTGTGTTGTGTCAACCATTATGTACAGAAACTTTCCTCCATTCACTTTGCGTTTAAATTAATAAAATTGATTTGTGACATATAGCCATTTTGAATGTATTTGAATTCTCCCATCCCTTAACATATAATATTTAAGTTATCTCCTTTCAGAAATCTAGTAGCATATTATATGGGTTTCTTGGTAAAAAATTCTACAGTAGAAGGCTATGTGTTGATATGACATATCAACAGATGTGTTGCTATGTCATATGCTATGATGTATCAGGCCTCATCCAAAGAACTCAAATGCAGATGTGAGAGCAATAGAAACAACTCACTTAATAGATCTACATAGATTCAGAGTATTTTTGAGTGTTTTGTCAGGCTGGTATTTAATTCCAAAAGGGTGCTTTGGAATATATGGGAAATACCACCTATCTGAGGATCCTTGGTGGTCTCTGAACTTGATTGTTTTCTTTCAAATATTTCATTACCCTAACTAGGTAACATCATCAGTGCACATTTCAATCTTATGCTACAAATATTCTCCTTTGTTGATAATACCCATCTGCAACTCTGCAAGAGATTTTTTTTTTTGCACCCCTTTTGGGATAGGTTTGATTTGTTTTGGTTTGTCTTTGTATTTTGCTCTTCTTGTCTCTTGTATTCATTTTATATGTTGGAGGCTTTTTTTAATTGTAAGCTGCCAAAGAGTCATACAGGAGTTCAGCCATCCATTAAATAAATAAACATTTGAAGCAGGCACATCTGTTACTATGAACACATGGCAGCCTTTTGCAGCCATCAAATCTAAACCATTGCATAGGTTTACTATTTAGGATTTTTTTTAAAAATCACGTGATATAATCACTTATATTCATATTGATTTAGATTTCCAAACTAAGTTCAAAGATGTGTCTCCATTGCATTAAACCATAATATAACAGTTTAATTTTGAGGTTGTATGATGAACACATCTAGTCATAGATGAAGCTGATCTTCCAGGGGAACACAATCCCATTCAAAAAAATAAGCAGAGCTGACTGGTTCACAAATTCACTTCACTGAATAATAAGCTAAAGATGATGTCTTCATTGGTAACTGTGGCCTGTAAAGTATTGAGGAATCCAGAAGAATTAGAGGTATCAGAATCCCATTGTCTGTTTTCCAATTATTTTTCCTACTAGAAATTCACAAACCTACATTTTGTTTAATAAATGGTACATATTTTTTAAAATGTTGACATTATTTTGCAGTGCATATCAATTCTATCTTACTATTTGAATACCATAAACTCACTCCTTCACCTTAATATTGAAATGCATAAAAACTTTGATATATATTTATATTTTCCACTGATATTTTCCACTTGATATTTAAAAACTCACCCTTTTATTTCTGATTGCATATGTTCAAATAAACTCTTATCCTGCTCTACAAAATGTATGGTCAAAACCAATGAGCTTTTAGAGGAAAGGAATGTCATGATGATGATCCAGTATATAAAGATACAAAAGTATATAAACCTTTTACTATTATTTATATTTCTAGAAAGGGGGCTACTTTATATTAATGTATACAAGTATTTTTTGTGACTGACACTTCAACTTGTATGCAAATACGTTACTCTTAAAAGATCTGCATAAGGGTACCGGTATATTTTAATCTATATTTCTTGAGAGAGATGTACATTGGACTGAGTCTAGTCTGAATCCAGATCAGATGTATTAAAATTAACTTAACAATCTTATTGATTTCAATTGGCATATTTAAGCCCCATCATGGACTGTGAACTTGTATTGGTGAAGGGGGTTTGTAACAATATGAGCTATACCTTTGGAAGTGTATGAATGGTAACCCATAGCATGGAGGTAATATATAAATTATCAGCTAAATATTCATTAGAAAATAAAATAGCATCTGATTCCGCTGTTCTACTATAAAAGCAATATGGACATTCAGGACCAAGAAAATGTCAGTATGATACTATAGGATGAGCCTCAGGTTGAAGATATCCCAAAAGCTACCAGGGGGAAAAAGTAAGTATAAGTAACACTGGCTTAAAGCAGAAATGACAATATGCTACAAATATGCCCAGAACTAAAATAAAAGTTTGATGCTGCAGGATATGTATACAATCCGTACATAAAATGTCAGAACCAGAAACCAAGACAATTATAATATTGTTAGAGGAAATAATCAAGATAGAACATAGATGCATTTGAATGCAATTAACAACAAAATGTTCAAAATTACCAAAATGTGTCACTTACTATGAGAAGAACATCAAGATATACTGAGAACATATGAAATAGTCATTATTCTAAACAAAAAGGTGAAGATACAAACCAAAATATATGATTTCAGTTTGAGTCCAAAGCAAGCAAATCAATAAATATGTTCCAAATGTATACCACAAATCCAGAAGAAGTGCAACATTTTTATGATGACTTGAAACCCTGTTGACAGAAAAACCAAAAAGGTATCATACTATTTGTAAGAGATTGAAATGTTAAAGTAACAGCATCTGGAATAATAGGAATATTTGGCCTTGGTTCTGAACCAAAGCAGGAGGAGAGTAATAAATTTACGCCAAGAAAATTCAATGGTTATAACAAATGAATTCCTCTTAACAATCTCAAAGACATCTGGACACATGGACATTACCATATAAATAATACTGAAATTGAATTCTCTACATTCTAGAAGCAACATTCAGTTAGTAAAACAAGATCTAGCTGACTGCAACTCAGATCACAAACTCATTGCAAAATTACAACTTAAGCTAGAATAAACACAATCATTATTTTTATTCTAGTTTATTTAAATGAATATTATTAAACATTTGCGCCTTCAATGTTCTATAAATCTGCAGAAAATCAGTTGCGCCTACCTTGATAATCTCTTCTCGTATACTTTACTATATGTTCCCACAAGTCAAACTTTCTTTTTGGAATTACTGAAGCACAGGGTTTTAAAGTGGAAAGGCACCCAAATTTAGCTTCCAATACTGATACAAACTATACTACAGTTCATAAATTAGTTTTAGAGACCCTCATTCATATTATAATCTGTATAATAAAAATCGGGCTGCCATAAAGAAGAGGGAGTCAAGCTATTTTCCAAAGCGCCTGAAGGCAGGACAAGAAGCAATGGATGGAAACTAATCAAGGAGAGAAGCAACCTAGAACTAAGGAGAAACTTCCTGACAATGAAAACAATTAACCAGTGGAACAACCTGCCTCCAGAAGCGGTGAATACTCCAACACTGGAAGTTTTTAAGAAGAGACTGTACAGCCATTTGTCCAAAATGGTATAGGGTTTCCTGCCTGAGCAGGGGGTTGGATTAGATGACCTTCAAGGTCCCTTCCAACTTTACTACTACTACTATTATTATTATTATTATTATTATTATTATTATTATTATTATTATTATTATAAAACCAACAAGATAGAATCTCTGCAGTATTCAATATGACTATGTGAAAGTAGATTTGATAAATAAAGAATAACTCAGAACTGAAATTTATAACATTAAAGCAAAAAAAATAAATGTGGGGGAAAGAGGAAATAGCTATATGCAAACATATTGACAATAGCTGAAGAAAAATAGAGGCAAATTTGCCCAATGTCAAGCTCTACATAAGAGCAAGAAAAGAAAAAATGTTAAAAAGTAGTGCAAATAAGTTGAAGATAATCAAGTGAGAATGGACAATGTATTTCATAAAATTACAGGAATCAAGGGAAATCTTTATACAAAGATGGGCAAGATATAAGACAAAAAAGACAAAGAACTATTGGATAAAGATACAAATAAGAAAGTCACAAACTGAGATTATACATACAAAGGTTTAATCACTAAAGCGGACCCAGACATTCTGGAAAGTAAGGTTCAATGACCTCTAGAAAAAGTATACTTTAATCAAGGCTGCAAGATTTGATGAAATATCAGCAGAACTATTTAAAAGCTTACAAAATGCTGCACTTCAACGTGGCCTGTGGCAAGTAGCGTGGAAAACAGCAATGGCCAAAAGACTAGAATAGATCAATTTATACTCCAGTACCAAAAAGGATGATACTAAATAATATTCAAACATGTGCCACTTATCAATCTATTAAGCTTGTCTCAATGGTTAGTAAAATACTACACATTTTACAATATCTAACTATAGAGAATACAAGAATTGCCAAATCAACAAGCTTGATCTTTGCCATAGTTGTCAGATCTGCTTTCAGGGAGCTATCTTTAGTTTGACATACCTTCCCTGAAAGTCTGTGACAGACATTTTCTTAAGAAACGGTTCATGAAGACTCAGAAGCAATTGAATTATAGAGAAGTTATAATTTGACTAAGTCTAATCCAATCCATAAAATATTTGTACAGCCATTGATAAACCACTGTATTCCTTTATTAATATATAGTTGAATTATATATCTGTGTATTCACTAAATATTCTCACAAGTACTTTTCAACCACTTCTACTAGAAATAATAAATAGCTTTCCTGGATCTATATTATCAGAAAAAAACAAAGTGACTTAATAATGCCTATAAAAATTAACAAACTACTCTGAACTTCTCTTTAGTTCATAGACTACCAAAGTAAGTGGTTGCATTCTTAAAGTGTTTCTAATACTAACTTTGAAACCAATGGTGCTGTAAGTTTAGTGCACTTTAGTAAGACAAGTGATTTCTTTATCCTGGATGTACCATAATGTAACTGTGGTTTAGTATGTTTTGCAAATCCAGTCAATTTTAAACAAACCAGGGTCAAATTATGTTTTAATGTAATATGTTAATATAGTAATGGCATGACTGGTTTCACATTAGCCAAAATGCCTTTGTAATGTCAAGATATGTGATGGAGCATTCCTATTCCATATGTTAATTGGGTGCAGATCAATGCCAAAACAAGGAAAAAACAACAACTTAATTTAGCATAACAACCCAGCTGTAATGACATAGCTTTGGTTGTAGCTGGTGGTAATAGTTGTGAACCAACAAATGAATGAATCAATTAAAACTTTCACAATTTAGAAAAATGCTTGGATAACTTTTACAAAACAAATTCATATTTATATAAAGGCATCACTAATTGCTTGCCATCTGTATTTACAAAACCATGCACTCAGAAAGATTACCACCCCAAAACTGAAGACTTACAAATACCATGTCCTTATACTCTTTAGAAAAAAATACAGCCAACAAATACTACAGCAAACTACAATATAGGAATAAAGACTACATATACTGTAGTACAGTTTCTGTTGGCCAGCATGTTTTGTGCATAACTCTCATGGTCAGGTTTTAGAGTTTAAAATCCTGCCAGTCAAAAAGTTTTAAATCTTAAGCTTCATATTAAGCCAGATCAAACAGGGCTTGAGCTGCTTTGGAAAAAATCCAGATTTAACTATTGTTCCTATTCGTTTCAGGTATTCCAATTCATATGCAGCCAGAATGGAATAAAAGGTATTACCCTGCACACTGACTGAAACATTACATTCTTATGGTATCAAATATCAATATTGGAAGATAATTAGAATATAGATTAGATTGTTGAATTCCCAAGGGGATTCTCAAGTCAAGGAAAATCTGGGGATAATATTATCCCCAGATAATATTTAAATAATAGTTAAAACAGATAATAGTTAAAACAGTCATTTATGTGGTAAAACAGATATAAAGTATAAATTCTCAATTTAAGTGAATATTTGTTTTATTTTATGGGCAAAAATGAATTCTTACTGTCCAAGGAAACACTTTATGATATTTTTCTATTTGTTTAAATCATGCGCCCAAATTTTGATCACATGACAGTGATCATAAGTGCAAGGACCAATGGTAAATCACTTTTTCCAGTGCTGTTGTAAGTTTGAACAATTGTTAAATGAACAATTGCAAATTGAGGACTATCAGTAAAATAAAACACTCCATGTAAAGCAATGCATCTGTGCACAGTTTGAAAATTATTTGGAACAAAAGCTTCAGACTTGGAGCAGCATCTGTCCTTTCAAGCTTCCATGTGAAGATGAAAGAACATGCCAACATCTTAAGAAATGGAACTCTTAAAAACAGCCACATCTTTTTTTTTAGCTGCCACAGAAGCTTGAAAAAAGGCAGACTGTTTAATTAATAGCAGAGGATTTTTGCACAATGACCGAAGCATTTCTTCCAAAGCATCTTCATAGCACCTACATTCTTATAAAGCCTATAGGTGAGAGAAAGCAAAGAGAAAACACATCTCTTTTGCACAGGAAGATCTTAATGAAAAGATAGGCCTTCTCAGAAGTAAAAAAACAAATGTAGCAGTAAGTGCTCCTCAATACTGGCCATGGAAAACATGACAAAGATCAGGTGACACCACAGAGAATTTCTACTTGCAAATGATCACAGAATAGAAGTCCATAGGTTCTTCTACCTGAAAACTAATATTCATTTAAAAAATAAATCAAATTACATTTTAGAATGTAATAGAAAGATTGAAATCAAGCATTCAGCAAAACAATATCAAATGCTTATATTCAGGCAATTTTTACAATTTAAATTACAGTTACATTAAATTACATAGCAATTAGCAAGAAGTCCATCCTAAAAAACATCTTAGGAGTACAATGTGAACACTTCCACAGAAACATACTTTGCCAATTTATACGCAGCTTGGGTTTTTGATCCCTGATATTAGCTGACTTCAATATTTGACATGCTTTACATCCAGCTATCAACACTGATCCATATTACAAATAATGTAGTCATTGATTTTGCAGTGGTAGAACTCCGCACTATTTGTAGATGGCATATTTCTCCCTACATGCTCATCCTCTCCCTGTTCCTTAAACTGTTCAAGCAGACCCATTTCAAGACCAGTTTCCATCTGGAAAAACAAAAATCACTTCTTGTTTGGGAATACCACTTCCTGAAAATGATGACCTGCCTCCAAATGATCAGAACAATGTATTCTAAAGAATACTAGAATATTGTCTTACCAGAACATGTAGCTCTCACTCAATTCTTGGCTTGCCTTGCTGTCAATTTCTTCTTTTCTCAGCTGACCTCAATTAGGTCAAAATCATTGTGCAGCAGTAGAAAGCTACAGTATGTACCGTATTTGGAGCACTGAAACTCTCCAATTGTAACCTGAACTTTAATGCAGACTTCTTTTAATCCCTTTTCTGTGTTAAATTGCTTTTTTCTTAGTAAATGCATGGTGCATTTAGAATTATTTTGGTTACTTTTTTTCTTGGACAGACCAGACTTTATGAAATCATTTGTTTTCTTCCATACCATCATTCAGACTCTCATTTGAAAACATTATACATTTAAACAAACAATAGAAACCTAAATAAAATTCCATTCATGCTTAACAATATGGTTTTGAAAAACCTTCATTTTTAGCCATTCTTAAATTACATACACAATGGTCTTCCTTTGACCACTTCATTAAAAAAATTCTCATAAATATATTTCATATGTTAAACTAATAGATCTCTCTAAAGAGTTATATGCATGTTTCTGTTTCCTAAGGTATTTCTAAATCAGTAATAGAGTAAAAATGTTTTAATTAAAAAATCTCATCTCCCTATATAATAAATAAGGTTTTTATATTTTCCATCCAATTTACATGCATCTGCAATATTAAAATTGTGTCCCAAAACTAAACAAAATGTTGTTAAAAGTTAAGCAAATTTTGTTTAGTTTTGGGACACAATTTTAACTTAAATATCATATGAAATAGACAGCCCCCAAAATGCACAAGGAATTTCTACATCAGCCTTCCTCTGTATGGCAGAGGTGCTGAACTACAGATAAATATAATGATACAAATACAGAAGTACTGAACTACAATTCCCATAATCTTCCATCCATCATAGCCAGTGGCCGTCCTGGCTATAAATTTCACAATTTAAAGCTCCACGGTCTGGCTAAGAGTCAAGTCGGCAGAGACAGTGCTAAAGGACATAGAGGTAATCCTTGATTTACAACCATTCATTTAGCGACCATTTAAAGTCACAACTGCATGAAAAAATTGACTTTCATTACAACTGTTACAGCATCCCCAAGGTCAGATGATCATAATTTGAGCACTTGGCAATCAGCATGTATTTACAATGACTGCAACATCCTGGGATCATATGATTGTTATTTGCAACTTTCCCAGTTGCTTTCAGGAAGCAAAATCAGTGGAGGAAATTTGATTCCCTGAATCACTAAATAGATACACTTAACAAATTCAGTGATTCACTTAACAATCATGGCAAAAAATGTCATAAAATTGGGTGTGACTCACTTAACAAGTTATTGTCTTGCTTAGCAATTAAAATTCTGGTCCCAACTGTTGTCGTAAATCAAGGAATATCTTTATTTTACTTGCTCGTTTACTTCAAGTAATGCTAAAAAACAAAACCAAATAAATAAATTTTCTACTTAGAACTGCAAGGTACTTTCCCAACTCTAATTAAACACCATCATATAAATAATCTAATTCTCGATCACCAGTCACTTTTACTGTATTATTCTTTTTAAAAAGGGCTTATAAACTGATACTCCTATAAAAGGATAATTGATGTTTCATTTACTGTGATAATAAAACTTTTACAAGAAGCTCCTTAAGGTAGGAGTCGGACACCCAGAGTAACTACTTTCTGCTGTCCAGAAGATGAATTTTTAATATGGCTAATACAGGGCTTTTCAACCAGTGGTACAGGTACCACCTGTGGTACATTGGCACCTGGCAGATGGTACGCGACCATCCTAGAAAAGTGGTAGCGGGGGAGGGGAATGAGCTGAACTGGTGGCGGCAGCACCGCACAAGCCTGAGCGAGAGATGGCTGGAGCTGCAGAGCTGTCAGGGCCTAATGGAAGCACCAGGATCAGCGCCAGGCTCCAGCTGGAGCTCGGCGCTGATCCTGGTGCTTCTGCTGAGCCCTGAAGAAGCAGTGATCAGCTGGAATGTTGCAGCATCTCCAGGGTCTTGTGATTTACATTCAGATGCTTGGCAACTGATTCATATTTATGACGGTCACAGTATCCCACGGTCATGTGAAGTGACCAAAACCTGCTGCAACCACCCAGCAGACGGGGGGAATAAAAACCAAACACCTGCCCACCCCACCCCCGCTGCCAATCCTCAACAGAAATGCTCACAACAATGAAAACCTTGGACAGGAGGAAGAGCGCCGCCGGGCACTGTCTTGCTCGGCTGTGGCTTGGAGAGCACTTTTTTCAGTGCCATTGTAACTTCGAACAGTCACTAAGCAAACCAGTACTTTATCACTTTTTCCCTTTTGTTTTTTTGGTCATCAAGTTTTTGACACCTTGCTAGGCGACTGGTGGTACTCGGATGTTGCCATATCCTAAAAGTGGTACAGTGGGTGAAAAGGTTGAAAAGCCCTGGGCTAATACAATATAAATATTTAATACAATATATTAAAGTGTAGAATTTTTTAAAAAACCATATTTATTCGTTTAAAATTGTACATACTATTGTTCAAATCAAAATTTTCCCAGTGGGGTTTTCCATATTGTAAATATATAATTTAAAATTAAAATTTACTTACACCAAAAGATCAGGAAATGTCCTCTTCAGAGCAAATTTCAAAATATTATATTATCATCTCAAATTATTTCACTGGGTGCCAAAAATAAATGCCAAGTATACCTCTTTGAAGGCATTTTTTCAGAAATGGGGGGAACATTACTCAGAAGTTTCCTTTTGCAGATTATGTCTATGAATGTAATATCCATCACTTCATGATGTCGAGAAAGACCTTTTTCTATGTATATGCCTTGAGCACTAATTTCCTTTGTCTAGGCCCCTTACATTGATTACTTGTATTAGGTATATTGGGTGCCTTGAGTTATTTATAAAAGTAATATTGGCAGGATAAGAATAAATTACCAATCTGTTGTGAGCAGAACATAAATATACTTTTGTATCATAAATACACTTTTCTTTTTATATTGGCATTGTTCCAATACACTATGCTATCTATTTTGATAAATTTATTTAATAGAGTTTTTGGGAGAGTGTCTTATCCCTCTCAATTTAATGAATTTGTGAAAAATCCATTCAAAGATTGGATACATTAGACCAGGCAATATAAATACTGGAAATTCATAGATCTCATGAAATAGAATAGTCATATTGTGACTATTCCAAAAATTAATGGTGTTCTGTATTTCTATGAGTTTGCTTCTGTGACATATATCCTCATCTAATGATAGAGTAATTTTGCAGGTAACAGAAGAGGTAGGGGTACCATATATGATAGTTCTATTTTTATACATGCTACATGTGATTGTCAGAATGGTATAACTACAAAAACAATTCAGAAATTTAACTAATTTTTCACATAGAAGTGCCACCAATAAGGATGCATTTTGATATTTGCAACAAAATAATCTCTGAGACCAGCTGATTCAGTTTATGCAAATCAATTTATTCATGCAATGAAATAGCATGAATAGTGCAATGGATTGTAGCATCTGATTTTCTAAAAGGTGTTTAAAACTATAGAAAAAGAAAAGCAATTTTTCATTATACAATATTATCTTCATTATGGTAAAAAATGCAACCAATGTTCTTTATTAGGGGAATTAGGAGAATATTTAAAAATCTATTAATTATAGAATTGCATCATATCTATAAATCTGTATTCAAAAAGAGGTTATCACAATAAGAAATAGGCTTTCACTGCTAGTTCTACTATTAAGTGGAATTTAATACCAAAATAGTTGCCATGGCTACCATAATCAGATATTTATTGCTGGACATAATAGCATAACAAGCGTTTCTTCCTTCATGAGCAGAAAAGTAGAAATTTTAAAAATCAATAATTCTTCTATCTTCTCTTTCATTCAAACGCCTAAAATCATATTTCTTGCATGTAATTTGCTTTTTACAATCCTATAATCCTCTAATCCTATGTGATGTACACAATGGCTTAGGATATTTTTAATTCAAAAATTATGCTGATCCAAGGGACAAAATGTTATTAAAAGTGAAGCAGCCTCAGTCTAGCTGCACAAAAAGGAGACAGAACACCCGAAATGGCAAGTGACAAGCAGCCATGAAAACAACTTTCTGATTTACAGTATTCTATTCTGTAAAACTGTCTCAGTTCATGAATCTTTGTGCATGTGTGGAAGCCTGTGCGCACACACAAAGACACACAAAGTGGCTAGTTCTTTTCTTGAGAACGATGGGGACGTACTAATCAAGAACTCCTGAAATCTGATCTCGGCCTGCAATCTGATTCTCTCTTTTTAAATTTCCAGCAATGATGAAATGGTTTTACTCTTTGCTTTTGTTTGTGAAATGTGTTGCTTCCTTGCCAAAATATATTTAAGGATTAAGCAAGCTAATAATTTAAATCAGTTTTTCCCCATTCAGCCTTGGTCTCCTGTAACCACCCACTTCTAGATAGAATAGCTGGTCTTGATTGAGCCAACAGGATTCCTGATTGAGAACTAGTAACCCACACAAAGGTTATTAGTTTCTGAAAAGCTATTAGCTTCTGAACAGGAACAAGAATGCTTTTCCTCCTAAAGCCAATCTGGGATTATAGCAAAATCTGGCAGATCAGACTGCATAACATACCTACAATCTGAAATTCCAAAAACATTCACTTTAGAAATAATGTTGGATTGCTGGCTTCTTCTCCTTCGTTACAGTAATTAAAATAAACAGCAGTATGCTAAGCATAAATCCTATTGGCAGAGTCTTCTGTGATGTCTGTTATATTGCTTTTCTTTTTCATTCTAGATTGTTTGTTATATTTTTAATTTTTAAAATCGTTGGAGATTTATGATTACTTTATTGTAATTTATTAATTTATTCTTCTCTTGTGAACTACTGTACTCTGGGTAACTTAGAGAAGTACAGAATAATAATAATAATTAAATTAAATTGTTTGTTATTAAATTATCTCATAAAATGCAAAGATTCATCTGTTGCAATTTTAAGCCATCATGATTGTAATAAAATAATTTTAAATGGCAATAGATAGACAGTTATTTTTCTTATTACAGTCTTTCCTGAAACAAATGGTTTTTTCATTTTAATTTCTACTTAAACAGTCAGACATATCATACATAGTGTTTGAGACCAACATTTATAGTGGAGAAGTACACACACATGTGACAAACCATCATCTGGTTTGTTTAGTGACATATTTAACAGATAAAGGAAGAGAAAGAGACAAGAGAAAAGGAGAAAGGGTCAACAGGTTGTAGAGAGAAAAGATACATGGAAAATGAAGAAAAGATGTGGAAACTAATTTAAGGAATCTTCTTTTTAAAGAAAAAGTGCCAAGAGATATATTTTAGACATTTTAATAATTTTGACCTCAAGAAAAAACACTGCTTTTTAAAACAAATTAAGATCAGTTGAAGAGAATGTAACCTTGTCAGTTCAGTGCAGATGTTCAAGCTATATACAACAAATACTTGGATGGCATACGTCTGACCAGCACATGTAGCAGAATACCTACGTGTAGCATATTCTGCAAGAGTGTTTCCCAAAGTCTCCTGATGAATGAGACATACTCAATTGATTTACAAATTATTCTTCATTTCAGAACTTCAACTGATTTGGCTGCCATGTTCTTCCTTTCTTCCCTCCTTTTTATAGCAGATCTAATTGCTTGAATAGGGCTTATCAATCATTTGCCATTCTTCCTTAAGTGGCTTTCTACTTTTCTTTTTCTGTGGCAATTTTGCAGTACTGGCACAGCAACTCCCAGAAGTCTCAGCCAGCACTTTCAAAAGCAGGGCACAGGCCAAAGTCCCATCGTTCAGATTTATTGCTAGCTCAGAAGGCATTCTCCACATTCCAAAGTATTCACTGTGGTCCCAATTCAACACCTTCTCTTATTAAAAAGGGATTTGCAAAGCAACTAATGATATAAGACAAGTCTCCTAAGTAATTAGGAGCAGAGGAAGATAAACTGTATATCAAGTTACATCTCCAGAACTGTGATTGGTTTTCTCCAACCAAGAGTTGTAAGGACTGACTAATCACTCTACACAACCAATGACCCTTTAGAGTTTCCAAGCAGTAAAGTTCTCACATAAGGAATTTGTTACCACACCTTGAGACAGCAAATCATTTTGAGGTGTTGAAACAAGTGAAGATTTATTACAGAACAAAGACAACTGTGAATTAAACAATTCCTGAGATGGCGGAAGTAATATGGGTTTGGGGCTTTTAAAAAAATCAATAACATTTTTATACTATGTTATGACTACATCGAAGGGTGAGTAATAGGAATTGAATATTGTTTGAAAATTAGTCTTCCGCATTACAGTATGGCAAGATATATGTTGTTTCTTTTTTAAACAGTAATTTTGTCCATATATACATGTGCATTATAGATAGTGTCCTTTTTTAAAATAGTATGATGTAATTGGTGACAATAGCTGGGAACTATGACAGTGTTTGACAGCAAAACTTCTTAGGGCCCATAAGAGACAAAAAGTTGTTGTACAAGATGTACAGTAGAAAGTCCAAAACAAAACTTTTTCAGAAGAATAATAAGAGTGAGCAAAATACTTCTCCAAAACTTTCTGTACTAGTGAGCATCTGTCTTCCTTCTCTCCAGCAAGAGAGGATTTTGAATCCTTTGGTGTGTTTTTGGTGTTCTACATGAAACCAGGGATTTGATGGCATTTTGAGAAAGCTAAGGCTAGATGGAGCAAAAATATAAAGTGATTTTTTTCTTTCTTTTTTGATATATAAGTTCACTATTTTTAAAATTATACTAAGCCTTTATACAGTTTATATAACAAGTTTTTGAGGTTTTCTACCTCAATATGATGGGGAAAATGCCTCTAATTTTCATCAAGTGTCAGAATGGTCTTGAAGCTACTTTGAAGGTCGGGGAACTGTTTGCATCCATGGGTTGCCCATCTCTGTTTTAGATCTCGCTTGAGCTCATTATTTAGGAGCACCTGGCCAACTTTGTCTAGCCTTGGATAGATAATAGCTAAATATGCAGATGTAGGTGGTACTTTGCTGGGAGACTACCAAAAATATCAAGGCCCTAGAAAAGTTTAAAAGAAGAACCAGGAGGGCAGTTACCAAACATTCTCTATGTTGCCAAGAAAACAACAATGGATAAGTTTCCAAGAATCAAGTTTGACTTGAAGGGCCCAGAAAATAGACTACCTTTGAAATGGACTATCAAGACCAAGAATTATATCTGTAAAATATTGTATAGCACTTTGAGTGTTTGGGATCACTTTTCATCTCATAAACGAGAAGCATACTTGAGGGGCCAGGAAGATATTTCATATGTAGCAAGGCCATGGGTTCATTTGTAGCATCTTTGCTTCAAAAAGGGTAAGCTACTGTAGTAGACTTATGCTTGCAAAAAAAGAATTGCTGTCATTCAGAGAAAGACAGCCTTCTTTACCTTGGCTCCTCCTCCCTGTGTGTGGAACCATCATACCTCAGTTTCAAATCAGCATGGGAAATGTTGGCTATGCATTATAATAGTTTAAATCTCACATGTTTTAGTGGTACCAGATAGGGGAAGCTGGAACAGACAATAGACGTTTCAGATACAATTACCTCTAATATGCAACTTCCTGGCCATCCTAAAATGCTGAATAAATAAGATATATTACTATTATAGGAAAGTAAGTATTGTTGACCAATGAGAAGCATACAGAGAAGTAATGTCATGTTCCATTTCATATTCCTCTTGGTTTCAGAATTATTCAGATTTTGTTCCCATCATATGCTATGGTAACAGAAGGGATTGGATATTTTTAAATTCACATACTCTGACACTATTTTTCCACTATGTGATTGAATAGTAATCTTGTCAACATGCCTTTTGCATTTTACTAATGGTGCTTGATTTCCAAAGCAACATATGTAAAAACCACATGAGTTGGGCTGGAAAATAAAAATATAAAAAAGCCTCCTTATTTTGATATAGTAAAATCAAAACCATTTTGTACAAATGACTGTCAGATGTTTGCATTTTGTTTATACTATCAGATACGCTCCTTGTCAGAGTTGGTACTTTTCAGTAAATATCATTTGTTTAGACTAGGAGAAGTTTTAGAGGGAGAACGTTTTCTAAAGCCATCTTTCAAAAGAAAAAATCCAGCCGTCTCACACTTGTAAATATTGGGAAACTACAAATGCCGTAGAATGCATCAAATTTAGTTGGTGGAATAATTTCATTATATATACTTACAATGCTGAAGGCCAGTATTTAATATTAGGCACATGTAAAACCCACAGGTGGAATTTTTCTTTCAGATCAGTTTTCTTGACCACAACCAACAAATTCTTACAGAAAATCCACTTGCCTACTCAAATTTCAGACCTGATTTGTTTCTGCTGCCATCCTCCAATGTTACCAAATTGCTTGATTTAGTTAGGCAGCAATCTTACCCATGGCTTCCAAGCCTCACTAACATAAAGAACCTCACTGCTGAGTAAACATGCGTAGAACTTCACTGTTAAGACTCCATATTTTCTTATGTATTGTCAGTGCAGGTACAGGTAGTCCTTGACTTACAACCATTCATTTAATAACCATGCAAAGTTGCACCAGTGCTGAAAAAAAGCTACTTAGAACTGGTCCTAGTACATGTAACTATTGCAGTGTATACGCAGGGATAAAGATTCAGGTGCCTAGCAACTGGTATGTATCATGGTAACAACAGTAGAGTGTTCTGAAGTCATGTCATCACCATTTGTAACCTTCCCAGGCACCTTTCAATTAGCAAAGTCAATGGGTGAAGCCAGATTTGCTTAACAACCATATGATTTGCTTAATGACCTCAACAAAAAGCTCATAAAATCAGGCATGATTCACTTAACAACTGTTTCACTTAGTGATGGAAGATCCAGTACCAATTATGGTCATAAGTTGAGGATCACTTGTATTCTCATTCATGGGGCTCTGTAAGATGTGTTGTTTTCCCATATAAAGTTTGTTTTACTTGTAAGAATGAAAGATCCTGGCACAAAAACTACATTGTAACAACTCACTGGTGTGAAAGTAAGTAATACCCACTGATGTGAAGATTGGATGATGGCACAGCAGCTTTAAGAAAAAACATCGTTTTTTTCCCCTTTCTGGGTCCAAAAGAAACATTCCATAGACAAATAGGACAACATCAGCATTGGTTTCAATTCTGATGATTTGTGGTGATCTTTTTAACAAAAGCATCTCAGAGAACTGGAGTCTCTGGAGTGACAGGAGAAAATATTTCAGTTTGCCTTGAGGGCCCCCAGTTGGGACATTGCTTTTTTCCTGTTGGATACTTGCATACCCAAAGCAAAGGTCAACCATGTAAGCTTTGCATACCACCTCAGCTTCTTTTAAAGCCACAAAATCATGCAATGTTCCAGTGTTTACTGCAGGAAATGCATGCCCGAACACTTCTGATTATAGGGCACAGGGGACGGAGTTGGAGAAAAATGAGTAAAAAAAAGGAAGCAAAGTAGGAAGTTGATTTCAAGTGGTCTTAAAATAAGTACCTGTTGAAGGTTTCAGGCCTTCAAGTTCATTTTGGTGCTGTAAAATATACTTTAATTTACTTATTTGCTTATCACTGTGGACTGGACATCATTGGATAATCTAAAACCCATTTCTTCATAGCATTATGACAATTTTTCTAAGTTCCTATTTCTTAGCTATCAGTGTTTCAGCACTAAAGTAATAAAAATTCCAATTTGTTTCACGAATGAAGGCAAATATATGTGTTTGAGGATAATATTGCAAGATCCAATCTGGATCAATCACCAGGACCAGAGGTTTACTCTTCTCAGCTTTCAAACTTGTGTCGACCTGAAGCCTTGGCAACACATGGAAACAACAGCCAATAGCTGGCTATCAACACGCTAATCAACCAATAGCAGTGGTGGGATTCAGCCAGTTCGGCAGAACCGGTAACTAATTTTTTGTTGCCCAGGCCCAAAATGGACTTCTGGAAGTGGCATCGAAATGGTTATTCACATACTTGAATCTCACCATGACCAATAGGAAGGTACCACATAAATAGACACATAAAATAGCCCAAAGCACATGTTCTGGTAAAGGGAAGTTCCCTGAGGTTGGACTCTAGCATGAGTCTGAAAGCTCGGAATTCTAAACCTCTGCTCCCAGTGACCGACCCAGTTTAGATCTTCCAATTTATTTCAGATGACTTTTAAAGGATAAGTTACTCCATCCCTGTTGGAGCTGTTTTAGACTAATGTGATTCTGTCATTGCTTGAGCCTTAATATGCTCTTCTGGAAGGTAATCTGATTCTTTTTCCCATTTGTTCTCCATTCAGTCTCCAAACCTCCAAGCTTCCAGGGAGTTGTCTCACAAGCTGCCTTGCCAAACATCCATCAACAATTTAGGCAGTGTCAGAAATAGATAACATAACAGGTGCACATAGTAAGGTACCTTAACATCTAATAATTACATACCCCTTTTTAAAAATTGTACAAAGCAATCCAAATTTAATGTTGAGAGGACTGAACAAGCTTTCTTCTGCAGTTAACTGAAGCTAAACAGAACAGTAGCCACTTATGACCTGCAAAAAGAAAAAAAAAGGAAACAAAGCAGAATGTCAAAAAGAGAGGGAGAAAAAAGTATACATAAACAGCACAAATTTAAAAATAATTACTACAATTTAAATATTTTAAGAGGAGAGTCATATTAGTGCTAACTATTTGAGCAGATTTTTCAAATGAGCTGCGGATTCACATAACAGACTGCCACTAAACCTGTTTTTAGATTGTGCTAATCAAAATAGATATTCTGTCACACGCTTGTAGAAAATCCACAGAATTCCTATAGTTGACTATCCAGTCTAGAACTGAAACAAATTAATCTGGCATGACAATCCAGCAAGTCTCTATGAAAGCTTGAAAGGGTATTTTACTTTCACTAAAGCTATAATCCAGATGTCCCTTTGAGCTTTCTCACTATGGATACTACCAGAGGCCATTTTGTTGGCCCTGTTTTGATATTCTATGTTTGTTTCCTTCAGAATATCTTTTGAAGTGAAACAGCCAGTCTGGTGGCATTCTATTTGAATGCCTTTATTGGAAGCACTGAGGTAAGGTCCTTTACTATTTGGACTTGAAATACATCTTTGAAATGGACCTTACAATGACAGGTGAGATGAAGTAATGTCTAGAATCAATACATTTTTGTGCTGCCACAAAATGCAGTCCATCTGCACTTGGGATCTAAATTTATTCAAAATCAGTTGTATTCCTTGATTATGTTGCTGTTAAACTCAGATCTTGCTCATTTTGCCAGTTCTTCACAATTGTCAATGCAACCATATCTTCTCAAAGAAAATTTAATTATAATTTATAGCCAAGTATAGCTGCTGGTGTCCTGTTTATTTTCTCTTCCTTTTGTTTTGAATTGATGCATAACAGTCCATTTTGTGGTTCTTAATATCCCAGCAATCTCAGCCCCATCCCCACAATTGAAGGTTATTTGTACTGCCCTTCTTTCAGGGGCAAGCCATAATAAAGAGAGAAAGAGACAAATTTTAAGCATTGTTCTCATATTATAGTACATTTTATACAATTTAGTTTTAAGTAAGCATACCATTTGAATACTGACTATTGTCCTCAACCTATCACATAATTCCTATCCCAAAAGAAATGTTTCAATTTGAATGAGATAAGAGGAGGTACCAGATTAATAAATCGGAACAATATCTCATATTTGGGCAGGAGTCTGTTCTTCGAACTTGCTGTTTAGTTCCCAGATGTTTTGTTACCAAACTAGGTAACCTCGTCAGCGGAGTTTGAAGAGGTTACTTAGTTTGGTAATGAAACGTCCGGGAGCTAAACCACAAGCTCAGAGAACAGACCTCTGCCAAAACCTACAACCTGACCTACAAATATTCTCATCGTTTACTAATATAGCATATTATTTTTCAAACTTGGCAATTTTAGGATGTGCGAACTTATATCGTATATGTCCATACATCTTAAAGTTACCAATTCTGAAAAATAATCTTTTAGACAAAGAGGAAAAGTGTGTGACTCAACATTAAAAGGTCACAATATACACACACACAAATACCTGCTGCCCCACAGGGAGTGGGAATCATCATATGAGCAATTCCTTTATTACAGCTGGTCCTGATCATAAATGGCAACTGTTTATCAGATTTCTTATATCACTATAATTATTGCCAACAATGATGGAAAGTTCATTTTTATATGCAGAACAGCTGCTTTGTTTTGGTCAGATAGTCCCATGAAATCAAAACCAAAGCTTTCATACGTATAACCTTAGCATGAAACCACAAAACCCGCAATTTTTCTGAATACATTCATATAAGTTCTATATGTAGAAGTTATAACTAAGAAAAATTGTGTTGCCTATAGCTATCAGAATGCCTTCCTGGGAATGAAAAGAGCAACATGTAATTTAGAACAGCAACCTCAGCCAATTTCATTAAGTGCCATCTTAATTGGGCAGGCCTTTAATCATCACACCAATGGTAATTGGTGGTTCTACCAAATCTAAATATGTGTTTTATGAATGAAGAACTCTAGCAACCGCTAATTCACCACATCAAGACTGCTGTCTTTCTAGCCTGAACTCTTCCGAAGGCTAAGCCATAAGGGACTGCTTTGTAATGCTCCCACTCTTGAGGGCATCCTTATTCAAGAAGAGTCGATTATTTGTTTATTTTTAAGATTTTTTTGTTATAAATAACACAAGGCAGCAAACATACCAAATGCTCTTTCCTCATCCTATCTTCCCCACACAGCAACAACCCTGTGAGCTTGGTTGAGAGTGAATGACTGGCCCGAGGTCATCTAGTCTGGCAGGACTAGAATTCACAGTCTTCTGGTTTGTAGCCTGGAGTCTTCAACATAAGACCAAACTAGTCTATTTACTTACATGTTTACTTACAAAAAGTTCTGTTCCTTATATGGGCATTCCTTCACTGGAATATCAATTGAATTAATAAACTCTGATACCTATACTCTTTATGGTGGTAGCTTGAGCTCTTTATATCACCTCATGGTTTCCAAAAGTATCCTACTACTCTTACTAACCTGAAAAAGTTCTAGATCTCTTTCACAGAGAAGTCTGTGACAGCATTATGGTTTTGGCCCTAACACTTCATATTTTTTAAAAGAAAACTGGGCTGTGAAAATTCTGAGAATCACTAAATGGAAGCAAAGAGTTTTCTGTATCATTGGATATCCAGATTTTTTGCTATTTCTACAAAATGCTTGTTAACTTTGTGAAACACGGGATTATTTTGTTTTTTTTTATATATATAAATATGCAAGACTATTTTTAAATAGTTTTGATTATAAACATGTAACACCTTTACTGCACAAGTTGCAATAATAACTGTACCAGAAAACTTCCAGGTTCAATTATGTGGCTTCAAAGATATGTTGGTATCTCCCAATTATTAATGATTTTGAAATTTCTCATTTTGAAGGAATAGGATAAAATAAATACTGTCAGAACCGGTTGCCCTATTTAGGTAACAGAAATGGAGCCAAACCAGGACCAGTGAAAATCAGAAAGCAAATTATCAAAATATTTTTAAAAAATCCCGAAAGTTGTAACAGTAATTTTTTTTAAAAAAGATGGGGAGAGAAGACCAACCGACTCATGCTTCAAATCAGCCTAAAGGGCAGTTAACATGTATAGTAGCCGAAAAGTGTTGCATGTCAGTTCAGCTGGAAAATATTAAAATAATGGAAGATTATTGAAATAATGGCAAAATATTGGCCTAAGTGCAGTATCCAGGCCTTTTGATTAGAATAGACATAGCAGATGGATTAAGAGATATTATTATTATTATTATTATTATTATTATTATTATTATTATTATTATTACTATGGATCATCGCACAGTCAACCAGATGTTCAGACTGGATTTGGCATTTTGTCTACCTATCGAGTCCTTACCAAGGACCTGGGATAGGCAGATGTGGATGTTTGATGGTATTATAGATATCGTCGCAGGATGGAAGCAGTTCCTAGTAAGGCCGCCTTTTGCAATTAACTAATGGCGAATTTGTCAATGCCAATGGTGCTCAAGTGGTGCTCCAGTTGTTTTGGGATTGCACCCAAGGCGCCTATTACTATTGGTACTACCCTTGCTTGCTTTTGCCACAGTCTTTCTATTTCTATTTGTAGGTCTTTGTTATCTTCTCCCGTTCTTTCTCGTCTATTCTGCTGTCTCCAGGCACTGCCACGTCCACTATCCAGACTTTTTTGTCATTATTATTATTATTATTATTATTATTATTATTATTATTATTATTATTATTATTATTATTATTATTATTATTATCATGTGCCTATTTCACGATGGGGCCACTCTGTTATGGTTTTTATCAGAAAGAAGTCAGTATGCCACTTTGTCAATAATACCAATAGCCATGGAGGACAATGCATTGCTGGTGTGTCACCACTATCAAGCTTTTGTGGTTCCACAACAGCACTCAGAACCATGCTGATGGCTCAAACTTCACACAGGATTTTGTCACTTGATTCAGTTGTTCAAATGGAAAGACATAAATGTGGAAATGTAAAATGTCAAATAGATACTGGGAAAACTGATAGCCATTTGCTACATGCTGTTGTGTATGTATCTGCGTATGTGTACATTTGTGTGTGTGTGTGTGTGTGTGTACAAGTGCACAAGCTGTGTTTCAGAATTTTCTTTGCTTCTCTGTGTTGCAAACATGTCATTAATATCCAAACATTTCAAATGTACAGATTGTATAAATAAATGGGCATTTGTGCCATGTATTCTGGAATTCACCCATTATGGAATGTGCATGTAACCATAATTACAAACACTGGAATGTCAGCCATGTGCTTGCCCACAGAAAATTGTTGTACCTATGCCAAAAAGACAGCGAATATATCACAGCAAAACTGAATGACAGATAATGTGAAAATGATTATCACTTGTAATTTTATACACTACTGCAGCTTATTAGTTTTCATTCAGCTGCATGAAATCATTTTACTTATTTCAAATCAGTATTAGTAACACTGAGTTCGATACAAGTTTATTGAAGTTGTGCAGAGGGGGTGAAACCATAGAAAGAAAAGAAAAGGGGCAAAATTCAATCCTAGCCAATAACTAACATAGATCAGTAACTCCAGAAGCTGTTACTTTAATGTCTTTATACATAGAGAACAAATGTCATGGTTCTAAAAAGAGCATTTGGTTACAATAATTATATTCACAAGGAATCATAGAATCAGAGTTGGATGGGACTTTGCAGATCCAACTCCTGCCCAGGATAGAAATCTTCAGGCCATGCCAAACAAATGTCTCTGATAAATAAAAAGACTTATTTCATATTACGCTTGCAAAGGATTATGTTTTTACTATTACAGGGAGTCTCCTAAACTCTGGTAGAAGAATTCGACTATGGACAGTGATTAGCTGCACTTATCAACTATTTTCAAAACAACAAACCAAAGTCAGTCATACAGATAACTTAATCATTGAAACTTTATAATGATAAAAAGCAAACCCCAATGCAGAAAATGCTAATATATTTATGTGAAAGAGAAAACTGAATTCAAATATTATAATCGTTAATACAACAAAACCTATAGCAACAAAGAATTTTTTATTTTGTATTGTTTAAATTCTCTTTCGGAAAATAAATAAATGTGTCTGGTGCCAAGGAGGTGTATATATCACAGGGGAGATTGTAGAAGGAGAGTCAAATTAGCCTATGATTGCAAAAAATCATGAGTTGATAACACAATTTCTAACACATTTTTATCAAAAAGCCTAAACTTTTGTGAGGGTAAATCACTTCATTGGATGCTTCTAGTGAATTGAGCTACAGTTCATGAAAGTTTATATGTTTCTTAATAACATTTGCTAGTTGGAATGAGCCCGGATGATCACAGGAAAGGTACAGATAATCCTCGTTTAGTGATCTTTGCAGTTACAAAGATGAAATGGTAATTTTATGACCCATTCTCACATTTACGACGTTTGCAAGTCTGTAAGTAAATTGGAACAAGATGAAAAGCACAGTCACAGTTTCACTTAGAAACTATGTTTCTTAACAGCCAATTTGCTGGTCCCAGTTGTGGTTGATAAATGAGGATGGCCTGTATTCTATAACAACTTCAAAAGAAAAGTCAGACTCATTTTTTCTCATAACTACCTGCCAAGCTTTCAGTCAAGGGAACACATGCAGTAGGACTTAAGTTGATGATCTGCAGTTATCAAGAGAATCTAAGGGAAAGATAATCCTAAAATCCCACTTCCTTCTTTTGTTTCTTACAGGCATTTGAGATGTATCTTTCTCACCAGGACATTCAGACAAGTGGGATAATAAACTTATTATATTTATTTTCATGCATTCCTTGATTGATTCATTGTCAAAACAATATACCTGTCTCTCGCATACACCTGTTTTATCTTCATGACATCCTCCAGAAGTAAGGTGGCTGAGATACAATAATTGGTTCAAGGTCAGTCAAAAATTGTAACCTTTGTCCTTCCAGTCTTATTCTCTTAGCAAACTAGTGCTAGAGTTTCCATACCATGTTATAACATATTTTATTTGATTAAATCACAGTATCCTGGTTCATACTTATGCCATAGTTTAATCATGGTATATAATTTATAATGAGTGAATATTCATCATGCTAAGCTAAGATCCAAGCTACATTGTTTACTGTAAACCCAGCTGTGAACACTTGTTACCAGAAAATGGTCCAAAAAAGCTACCAATGACGAGATACAGAATTTATTTGGCTTTAAAAAAAAAATCCTTCATTCTCTGAAACAGGCTTCTTCTGCAAGAAGGTGTCAGGACCAAAGGTTGCATATGACATTTTTGTACGTACATGTCATGAGTCTTCCATTGCAGCCCCAAATCTCCCATCTGGCAGATACTAACATTCAGCCCTGCAGATGCCCTTGTCGAAAGAGTTTGCAGCTTGAGATGGACCAGGAAGTGACCTTCTGAAAACAGGTTATATCTTGCACTTGAGGTAGAAAATGCCACATTTCTCTATCTCTGAAAATAAAAATACAGTGAAAAGAAGACATTTGCTGATCCAGATACCCCAAATCATCTATTTGCAATTGCTGCTTCCCTAAATTCAATGAGAGGCCTAGGTCTCTGTAATTATTCACAATTTATGAACCTGGCCAATTCTATATTAGATTTTTCTGTGGTTGAAATCTTGCCTTGCCGCCCAGAATCACCTTATTGGTGAAAGGGGTGACACATAAATTTAATAAATGATAATAATTTTAAGCAGCAAAATAGACATTTAGTTAGAAGTTGTGATTATTAATTCTTTCACTAAGCAAAATAGGAAACAAGACACACATTTATATTCTCAGAATAAAAAAATGATCACATTTTAAACTTAAGGGTTTTGTTTTATTACAATATGAATAATTTTTACAAATCTTACATTACAGGGTACTGAGCTAAATACAATTTATTTGATAACATGCTTAATTTGTATTGATGTTTAGGCAATTGGGTTCAGTGGTTTCAATGCCTTTTCTAACTAACCCTGTTATTTGTATATCCTACCTGACCAACTACAGAAAAATCCTACAAAAACACTTAATCAATTTGGAATCTTGAGACACTATCTGAAAGCTTACACTTCTTGTCATAGATTAGAGGACTGTAATTTCTTCATCTAGCTAAAACCTGGCTGACTTTAAATAAAATTAAACAGGGTTGGGCACCATTACAACTTGAATGGGAGGCAACTAGGAAATCCAAAATATGTGAGGCTGGATTGAAAAGATTAGGTGAAAATTACATGGACATGTTCATGTTGGGACTAGGAATCAAGCTTTTTGTGAGAGAGTCTTTATCTTAATTTCGTCAAACAAATTAACCTTAAAGCAGGTCTAAATTTTAAGGAAATATTTACCTGCACATGCATAGGTTAAAAGAAATTGAAAAGCACAGAAGTGGTACTGCAGTTAGACAATTTAAATAATCCAAGAGAAGCAGGTGGCCATGAAGATGATTTGGGTATAAGCCCCTAACTTGTGGGGTGCCTCAGGGGTCGGTCCTCTCTCCCCTATTGTTCAATATTTATGTGAAGCCGCTGGGCGAGATCATTCGGGGCTTTGGGGTGGAGTTCCATCAGTACGCTGATGACACTCAGCTGTACATCTCCACCCCGGGTCACCCCAACGATGCCCTTGACGTGATGGCCCGTTGCCTGGAGGCCGTA
>NW_015387115.1:94707-96928 GCF_001527695.2 Protobothrops mucrosquamatus
CGGGCCTGACCTAGGGTGAATTTTAAATAGGGATAATTTTTAATGATTTTAAATAGTCACAGCCACTAATATTTGGATTTTAATTGGTTTTTAGAAGGGGTAATTCTGTATATTGTTTTAACATGCTGTGAGCCGCCCTGAGTCCCATGGGGAGAAGGGCGGCATATAAATTTTGTAAAATAAATAAAATAAAATAAAATATACTGTGGCAAAAAAGTTTAAAATGCATTTTAAAAGTAAAATAACAAAATGAACCTAACATTCTCTAAAGATCAGCACTAGGCTTGTTTGCTATTTCCTTCGTCACCTACCAGTGTCTGAAAGGTTCTCAGAGGCTCCTGTATGATATAATTCCACCATCTTTGCATCTCTAAACACCTGAATATAAGGGCAGCTTTAAGCCATCAAAAGGTTGCCCAGTGCTGGCTTAGGCTACTGCATTATCTCATTTATTATGTAATCAATCAATCACAACACTTAGTCTCACCAAAGCTTGTAGGGCAAGGGGATAACAGAAGGGGGAAGGGAGCTTAGTCTAACACAGGGGTGTCAAACTGGCGGCCTATGGGCCCACGCAGGCCATGTCCACCCCAGCTCCGCAAAGGCAAAAATGTCCAGATACATCACAATATGTCACGTGACGCGGTCAAGTTTGACACCCATGGTCTAATGGATACATTTCCAAAATTTACTGGGCTTGATGAAAAGGTGATGGTAGCATTTAGAAAAGCTATTTGTAGAGGTAGTCAAGTAGTTTTGAGGAAAGCCAGTGTTGTCTAGTGATAACTTTGAGGGAATTAGGACTACAATAATCCAAGTTTAGTTCCGTCTTAGGCATGAAAGCTCAGTGGCTACTTTTGGGCTAGTCACTCTCAGCCCAACTATCTCAGAATTAGGTTCTGGCGTCCCTGCAATCTACTTCTAGATTTTAGGAAAAGGCAGAATATCCATTTAACAAATACAAAAAAATAAAGACCTTAGCCAAAAATCAGCTTGGAAAAACATGATAGTAACTGTTGCTGCTTCTTATCCCAAATGTTCTTCAATTTGGCTTGTGTGGCATTTTCAACAGATTAAAAAAAACATGATTTTTATGTCCAACACTTGAAAGAGAAAAGTAAATTTCCATAGAAACTCTTCTATGCCCTGGGAGTAAAATCTGGAGAGTAAGTCTGGAGAGACAGTAAGGCGGTCCAGCATGAAGTAAAATTTGCTTGTGGCATTTGGCGAGGCTGATGGACCGTCAGCTATGTGGTTTCACCTGTTGTTCTGGCTCACAGAGCGCATATGCAGGAGAAGCAGGGCCGTGACAGCTCTGAGGAAGCAGCAGCAGCTGCAAAATAGCTGAGAATCGGAGGGGTGGATGTCTCCTCATCTCACTGTCCCTCTCCTCTGGCACAAAGCCTACATTACAAGGCTGTGCTGTGGAGCCATTAGCCTCAGTCTGCTAATATCTGAAAGGACTGATACATGAGGGTCAGGAAGTATCTGCTCTACAAAACTCCCTAATAGGAGAGCCCCGTCAGTTACTGAACTGCTGTTACTGAATTGCTATGATAAATTTATTTTAAGTACCATAATTCACACCATGACATCTTAATGGGAATAATGTTTTATTGCTTCCATATATATATATACTGCTCACAAAAATAAAGGGAACGCAAACCCCTTCAGTTCCATGGTAAAATGTTCCCTTTATTTTTTTGAGCAGTATATATATATATATATATATATATATATATATATATATTTATTTATTATTTATTAATTTAATTTATATCCCGCCCTTCTCCTTACGGACTCAGGGCGGCTAACAACCAGATAAAACACTAATCCCCAAAAACTACAAATTTAAAAACATAAGTAAAAACAAATATTAGTAATTTGGTCAAGTTAATTTAAAAATTGCTTTAAAACCCCATTAAAATTTTCCCCTAGGCCATTCCTGCAAGTTGGAATAGCCATGTCTTAAGGGCGCGGCGGAAGGAAGGGAGATCAGGGATCACCCTGATCTCTGGGGGAAGCTCATTCCAGAGGGTGGGAGCTCCCACAGAGAAGGCCCTCCCCCTTGGGGTCGCCAGCCGGCACTGTCTGGCCGACGGCACCCTGAGGAGACCCACCCTGTGGGAGCGTACAGGCCGATGGGAGGTAGTCTGTGGCAGAAGGCGGTCTCGAAGATATCCCGGTCCGCTGCCATGGAGCGCCTTAAAGATGATGGTCA
>NW_015387115.1:96964-183734 GCF_001527695.2 Protobothrops mucrosquamatus
CCAGATTGCGCACCCTATCCGAGGGGGCCAAAGTTTCGCCCCCTATAGTCAGCGATGGAGTCAGCTGACTATGCCGAGGCGCCGGTAGCCACAGCCACTCGGTCTTGGAAGGGTTGAGCCTGAGTCTGTTTCTCCCCATCCAGACCCTCACGGCCTCCAGGCACCGGGTCATCACGTCAAGGGCATCGTTGGGGTGGCCTGGGGTGGATACTTTCTCACCCTATATATATTCACACCATGACATCTTAATGGGAATAATAGAGTTACTTAAATAGCAAGTAAATTGTGGAAAATACCAATTATTTTTTCCCTAAAAAGCAATCCAAGGAAGCTGTGATTTGCAATTGAGGAATGGTAAAGGGCTGGGCAATGCCTAGCCTATTTTGCTGATTGTTTCCCTGCATAAAATTAGCTGCTACTGGTGTAAACATATAGCAGTAGGATATGGTCTCTTTAAGGCTTTCCAGAAGTCTAATGCTCTCCTTCCTTAATCATTCTGCTCAAGCTCAGGCAAAAACATTGATCCAGAGGAGTTTCTGGGACTTTTCAGGCTAGAAAATCTTTCTTCTCCACTGTTCAGGATATTATCAGAAGAAGATTCAAACTGCAAAGTGAAAACTCCTTTCTGAGAACACAGGCAGAAACACATCAGTTTAGCAACTTCTAAAGCAACTCTAAAGGCTTCTCTGTCTTACAGCTCTCAGTTCACAATACCTGTTGCCTTTCTAATTGACATACATATAAGGTTGTAGGGCTATGCACATTTTCTGATGAGTTATCCCAATTAAATAACTGCCAAATAAACACGTATGAAGTTCTACTACTCAATTTGTGATAACTGCAAATCTATTTAAAAAATGATGTTTGAGGCTTTGTTATTACTAAAGTGTCGCATATCAAGTTGAAGACCTACCAGCAAAGTAGTATCATATTTGATGAATAACAGTACATTTTTCTATGCCAATAGAAACTAATATATGTTTGGGCACGTAGATAAAAATATGTAGTTCAGTAATATTTTACCAACATGATGCTACAAGACATTTTTAAAAAAGAAAAAGGAAGAATACTTCCCATCGTGCAGATAGTACTGATCATTTTCAACTATGAGATTTTTTTTTGCAGATTATTTAAAGACATTGTCCATTTTATTGTTATCTTCTTTAGAACCACAATAGCAAGGACATAAATGTCTATGGAACTACTGGTGTTAGAATAAACTTTTACACCTTTTCTTATAACTTGAGATTTTATTCTTACACACTTAATTGAAATGTGGTGTACTTGAACATATTATATAGTTTGAATTGTGGAAGGCTTAATTTTCAGATATTTTAATTTCCCTCCCTCTGAAGACTTCCAACCCACCCTTTTTTTTTCTAGTCTGAAAATCATTGTAAAAGGATTTCTACATAGTGTCTTACTTTGAAATTCATCTGAAATACAAAAGGAGAAGAACTGCAAAAGTTTGGGTAAAAAAACAATTGTACAATGAATAACAGAGCAAAAGGGACATTTCTGGACTTGGACAAAGGACTTGGTTATAGCCCAAACTTTGTAGAGGGACTGAAGTGCGGGGAAGGCACCTGATGGTATGTATGGCTAGGGCTTCAGGATAGCAAACTGAGTATCTTGTTCAGTTTATTTATTATATCAGAATAACCACATTGTATTCATCACAATAGATTCTTGTTTAGGTCTTGGTTTATCCATCTTACTTTTATTTGTTGACTCTCTTTTTTGTCATGTGGTCTCAATATTGGACTGTAATAATAGACATAGATAGGAAGGGACCATTTAGACCACTAAGTCCCTTACCCCCATCCCCTCTACCACTCATCCTATGTACAACTCAGGGGCTTGACTCAGCAGAAGGCAGATTCCTGTGTTCCTACGTAAAACCTTCTTTATACAGTGCAAATTGTTACCCCCTTCCCCTCCCCCTCTTGATTTTCCCTCTGCTGCTTTCTGGGTTGACCTGCTTGTTTCTAGCTTAGAAGGAAGTGAAGGGCGGCAGCACCTTGAAGGATAATAGTGAAATCTGAGACAGAGAGCTTTTGTCACAAGGCTGTTGGAGAGATGAATTCCCCTGCAGCCTCTCAGATTTCAGCTATGTGGAGAGACATATTATGAGATCCCATCAATGGTGACAAAAGTATAAGGATGTGTGCATCGGTGTTCAATGCAATATACATGTTTTCTGTACTAACAGTGAGAATCTTTGTTTCACCTTTAAAATATTAGGAAGTTTCTTTTCAGATATAAAATAAGATGGCAACTGCTGTAATAGTAAAACGTTCTCTACATACAGTATTTTTGTTTTATACTACTTATTTTAATTTTGTAAATGTTAAAAATGTGAATCATTTATATAAATATTTATAGCAAGGGCCACATTCCATGAGTAATCTGTTGAAGACCACATGGCAGGATTAAAGCAAGCAAACAGAGGATAGAGATAGCCCAAACAGGTTGGAGTTGACTATTAACTGTCTAATACTCCATTTTTTTCTCTTCCAAGCAGCTGACTACAAAGGAATGGTAGGTGGCTGTGCTAAAGGCACATCCAGATTTCATCCAAAGAACTTTGAATAAGGCTGAATCTACATGGAATTAGCCTAAGACTGAAGGCTGCTCACCATAGTATAGAACAATAAAGTTGTATACATTAAGTGTGTATTTAGATTTAGCTTCATTTTAATCCCATTGACATTAATGGCACCTATTTTGCTCATACACTGCTGCTTTGTAGATACCTTCACATTTGTGCTTGTTAAAATAATGATACTAACTTAAGGCAATTTAAAGTCATCTAATTGTCACAGGCTTCTAGATGTCAATCAAGTGCTGAGGGCATGAGAAGGGCCTATTAATAATGGAAGCACTAACTAAATGTATAATGCAGGCTTTTCAGTTCATTACATGGAGCCTGTATACTTCTGGGAATCACTTTAATGAAGAGATGTTTTGTTATGAACAAAATACTATTGAAAGATTAGACAGATACTCTGCAATGACCTGGCATTAATGTCTTATGATAACATACATCAAATTTCTTAGGATAATTGAAAACAACTGTGTGAACACACACACACACACAAACACACACACACACACACACACACACACACATTGAGAAAGCAATCTTGTGATTATCAGGGCAAATTGTCAGAATCTTCTTTCTAAGTTAAAAAAAGTAATTGTTATTTATTTATTTATTACAATTGTCTAAGATGAGGAAGGACCATCCACACCCATGGATCACATGTAGTCTCCATTATGCTTCTTCCAGAATTACTCTAGATCAGGCGTGTCAAACTGCCGGCCTGCGGGCCAGATGCGTCATGCCGAAACCACACCCACCCCATTGCCAGCAATGGAAAAAAAGTCACAATACGTTGCGACACGTCACAAGACGTTGCGGGTTTGACACCCCTGACCTAGATATTCCACTAAAATGCACAGGGACTGCTGAAACCTAAAAAAGTGTTGTACTTATTTATGGCAAAAAGCTAAATAAAATCTATTGAGATTTCAGATGGCTTTAGCAGAAGCAAAGTTGCCCTTTTAACTTGCAATGACATTATAAAGATGATACTACTCTTCAAAGAAGAACAGGCACTGCCTAACTAGAAAATATTCCCTTTTCCTATTCCTGATACTTAAAGATTATCACCATCCAAAATTCTCTTCCTTTCCAGCTTATTTCCACAATAATCATCTGGGAAATAATAAGGTGAGAGGTGGTGATAAATTCAAAGCCAGCCTCTGAGCTTTCTGGTTAACTGGAGATTTAAATTCTCCCTGTCCTAATCCAGCATTAATCACTATACCATTTGAATGGTTTTCTTGCAAATGAAATGATCAAAATATTTTTCTCTTGTTTCCCTCTGATTTAGCACCCCCAAATTGACCTCTATAGACATATGGAGACATTAGCACTCACAATGCTAATGGAGGCAAAATCTAATTTATTCAATCACACAATCTCTGGATTTTATCTGATGACAGTGTAACTTTCCAGTGCAGCATAATGCAAACATAAATGAAAATAAAAGCTGCATATGCATATCCAGAAGTGTTTACAGTGATAATGGTGCTGTTTATGGCAGATATGCCACATGTAACATTATGTCTCATTTGAAGTCCCGAAAACTATTCTTTTCCATGTACCAAATAGTATAAATGTGGCAATCTATTGGCAATTAACTGCTTCACAGAGGTTCCCTAATCAGGGAACTATATTTGGTCATATCTCTAGCCATTAAGAAAACATAGTTGCCCACTGTCAGAAACATGCAGCTTGTTTCCTCATTATGTCTGAACAGGCTTCTGAATCTGAAATGTGGAAAGTTCAATTTTGAAATATCAATATGTTTAACTTCAATTATATAGCTTATATAGCTTGTTAATTACAGTAGGAGAACCTTTTGTACTAAGAGCTTTGTGAAATCTAATCTTCATATTTCTGCCAGACTAAATCGCTCATTTTAGCAAGGTAAATCAATGGGAGGAAAAACTTCTATAAGTACCATTGTCTGATGCATAAGATTTCAATGGTACCAGGAAGTGAATGAAGAAAAAAGGATAGCCAAAGGATTAGGTTGTATATTAGTTGAAGATTTATTTATTTACCAAAACTATAATTAGGAAATGAACCTCTCTTACAATGGTAAAACTACAAATAAGAAAATGCTTCAAGGCATGGAAGTCTGCTTTAAAAAAAAAAGCAAGGGTGGATTAGAAGAATCAATAGCTATTTTCAACCTAATTTCCCACACTCTGAATTGGGGATTACCCATTAATTAGTTTGCACCAGTTCCTTTTGAATAGCTATCATTCAAATGTTGATTGAATGACATTTAACTAAAGTGCAAAGATTTGGAAAATAAATGAAGGCCTATACTTTGTGTGTAATTTTGTGAAGCAGCCAAGAGTCCAAATGAAAAGGAGTTCAAAATGTCTCTCCAATAGTTTAAGGGGAATAAGCCAAGATAAATATTTATTTCTTGATGTTATGGAAGCTTCAGCTAAATCAGGACACCATTAGGTTGCAAGATGGATAAAAGTAGCTGCAGATTATGAACCAATATTTACATGTGTAGTTTTCTTTAACCTGTAAACTGCAAATGTATTGAGACTACAGCTCTCAAAATTCTCACTGTGCATCGTTCCATTTAGGAAATAAAATCTCAACCTATTTGGACACTGCTATATGTACAGCAGTTCCAGGCATCTAAATTCTCGATCTTGCTCTGCAAAGATCTCCCAAAATTGTTACCAAATTGTAATTTTTATTTGATAAAATAGAGAAGCCTATAATACATGGCTAGACATTTATTAACTAAAATTTATTTATTTGTTTGTTTTAAACTTGTATGCTGACAACCTTACTGGAGGAATTATATTTTTGTCCCAATACTGTGAATTCCATTCCAAATGTGACTCTAATCCCAAATTGCACATTTCAATGTACAGAGTATAAAAGTGAAATGGTACAAAGTAAAACAAAAGATTGTCTAGTTTTGAACTATAGTAGACAATCCAACTATACTAGCACCAATTTGCCATTAAAATCTATTTTCATTAAGTATTAAGTATTCTGATTTTTTTTCTCAGAAAATAGAAAATTGGTCAACTAGTTAGGTTGTCCCTTTATTATATAATATTGCTGGTGCAATAAGGGTGTATTCTGCATTGTACATTGTGTAAAGGTTTACTGCATTTTTTTTTTAAAAAAATAGGAAAATGAAAGCAGAACCAATGCATTCCTTGCCTCATCTGAGTCTTTCTTGTTCCTTCTTAATCTTATTATGGATCAATGATCTAGAAATTGGTTCTTTATTCTTAGTACCTTTATTAAGATACTAAGATACTGAAATGACTTTTATAAGGCATTTATATTACTGTAATGAATTGTAATTAACTGTGACAGGCTCAGTCATTAGCAAACAGCTTTTAGATATTGGAAAACCATGTGACCATTATGCTATCTATATCTCTCCTCTCTTTCTCTCCGCATTACAATCCTTTTTCTACAGCACAAATACAGTAAAATGTTTGAATGAACTCCAGAAACATTTTATTTTAACTGTCTTTCTCTTCTTTTGTATGACAGATAAAATTCCATCTCTTTTGGAAAGACGTTCTATCACAAAAATCAATGCATTTGATTTGGATGTTCAAAGCCAGCTTCTCTAAGTGCCCTCCACATGTACCAGACTACAACTTCCAGAATATTAAGAGCTGTAAACCCAACATCTGGAAGGGGAGGAAATCTGCTGAAGGCAGTATTCATTCACATGTGGTTTCCCACCCCATGTTTTCTAATCCTTCAACTGATCTGGATTCCTGTTGCATAGCTGCACTGTCATGTGCACAGGCTTCATCAGTTTGATTAAGACTTTACATCATGCTATTTCATCACTCACTTACGCCTGGTGAATAATTTCCTCAGGAAAGTTTTACTTCCAGATGTACAAGCAACCATCCATCCCCATCAGTACAAAGGAAACATTTGTCCCTTGCCTGTCTTTTTTGCATCATTCACAGAAAACAATTAAAATTCTTTTCTTTCTTCTGTTAATTATTTTAAAATTAATTTGGCAAAGGTCTGTAAAACTTTTAAGTGATTCAAATGTGTAATAATTTTCATTTAAGCCAATTTTAACCAATTTTTTTCTCATACTTGTTTCTTTGAATTTATCAAAGATGCTTGTTTTTCTGTGTGTTTCTTGAAAACAGTTTCTTGGTTCTGCATGGAAAACTGGTGGGGAAAAATTCATAAATGAAAATTAAATCACAATTTAACATTTATTGATTATTGTGATTTAGAATTATATATCACTGTATACCTGAAGGCACAACAAGAAGCAATGGATAGAAACTAATCAAGGAGAAATTTCTTGACAGAACATTTAATCAGTGGAAAGGCTTGCTATCATAAGTTGTGGGTGCTCCATCATTTTTAAGAAGAGATTGGACAACCACTTGTCTTAAATGGCATAAAGTCTACTGTTTGAGCAGGGAGTTGGACTAGAACAAGGCTTTTCAACCTTTTCACTGATTGTCCAACTTTTAGGATATGGCAATATTCGAGTATCACCAGTCGCCTAGCAAGGTATCAAAAACTTGATGACCCAAAAAAAAAAGGGAAAAAAGTGATAAAGTACAGATAGTCCTCGACTTACAACAGTTCGCTTAGTGATTGTTCGAAGTTACAATGGCATTGAAAAAAGTGACTTATGACCATTTTTCATACTTATGACTGTTGCAGCATCCCCAGGGAAGCTTAAAACAATCATCCGGGATGCCATGTGCTCACCGCCTCCTCTGCGTGCACCCAGGCAGGTTCAGCTTCTCGCCAGCTTCACCTTGCCTGGCCCAGCCTCTCTGCACGATAAAGAGAATGTGCCGCTACCTGCCAAAACCGAGCAGGCTGGGGTCTGGGCGACATAGCACAGGTAACGTGGACTCTTATGCCACTTGCGGCGTCCCCTCCCCCAGAGTCCATGGTTATGTGAAGTGGACGAGGGCCATTTGCTAGTCTCCTTCAGGGGATGCTGCCTTTCTTCATTCCTCCCGGAGGAATGAACGACCCTTTCCTAGCTGCGTTTCTTGCCTGTTTGTCGTTGCCACCTATGTGCACGCCCAGCACAGATGGCTGCCATTAAGTTGTAGATGGGTTGCTGGCCGGCATTTTTTTTATCCTCTCCTCTCTTGCCCCTCCTCCTCCTTTTCTCTTTGGTGCAACTTCAGCTGACTCCTCTTCCCAAGGCTGCATCTTTTTTTTCTCTCCCTCTCCCACCCAAACTGCCTCCTTTTATATCCCTTCCTGTCTCAGTCCCCCTCCTCCTTTCTCTTGCAAGTGTGCTGGAAATGGCGATCCTAGGGCCTTTGCCTCACTCCAGCCGCCCTGCAGCTCCTGAGGACTCTCTCATAGCAAGTCCTGCACTGCACCGCTTTGGCTCATTACCTTCCCCGCTACACTTGGCTAGGCTGGGCATGGCAGCATACCACCTGCCAGGTGCCAATGTACATGCAGGGCTTTTTTTCCTCAGAGAATGCCCAGAACGGAGTTCTGGCACCTTTTTTGGATGTAACCTTGTAGGATAGAAAAGGCGGCTTGTATGACATGTGTGAGTTCTGGCACCTTTTTTTTTTTTTTTAGAAAAAAAGCACTAGGTACATGTACTACCAGTTGAAAAGCCCTGGACTAGAAGACCTCCAAGATCCCTTCCAACTCTTGTTATTCTGTTATCACAAGGGTCAATTTTCCCTTCTGGATCTACCTGAACCTGTATCAACAGATGTTTCTGTGGCTTGTTCTATCATCATTAGTTAGGAATGACCCAATTTGAAATAGTCTTTTAAAATTGTTCAGCCTTTAAGATACTGCTTAACCACTCTGTGGTTTTAAAGTTTCCCAATTCTGTTTAACAATGATTTTGGGCCATGTAATAGTTATCCGAGGTATTACAAAATTTATTCTTTTTTAATGCTGGGTTTCTGAGCCACTTTCAAGACTGAAAATATATTAAAGCATTGTGTATTTCAAAAGAGCAGGGCTTTTTTTGTCATAGAACGCCCAGAACGGAGTTCCGGCACCTTTTTTGGATGGAACCTTGTAGGGTAGGCAAGGCAGGTTGTTTGACATGTGTAAGTTCCGGCACCTTTTTTTTTTTTTTTTTTTTTTACAAAAAAGCACTGCAAAAGAGTATGATTGAATTTACAGCCCAGTCCTATCTTTAATACTTAGATTCTTTTTCTAAGAAGATGGCAGCTTCTTTTCTGTCAAGAGAATCATTTCCTCAGGTTCTCTATATTTTCAGTAGAGCCAAAACAAGCAGTGGTGTAGCCAGAGAGAAAAGTGGATGTGGACATACTTTATCTTTCTGATACCCATACTTCTTATGTGACCAATCTGTTTGTTTGTTTGTTTGTCTTCTTAATTCATCTCTTTCATTCTCCCCAATGGCAGGCTTTAAAGGAGGGCCAAATTAACAAAGGTCTGAGGTACCCTTTTATGACATTAGGCAGAAGGCTGTTCAGCTGCTATTACCTCACCAGGGCTGTCCACAAGGTGTTGTTAAAAAAGTCAACATGACAGCTGGGTCATAATTCTGCCCATTTTTTATGTGTGTCATATATTTCTTTGTATATGTAATCTATGGATTTTTCAAGAAAAGATAGGTCGAATCTGGCCTTGGGCCCTAGCTTCTGCATACTGTGGGACTTATTCATTATTGCGTACCAATGAACAGCTTACAGTAATTTCAATGGAGCATACATCATTTTATATTCATTTTACAAAACAGGAAGCAGGAAGGAAAAGAAAAACATGTTTCTATACAGCACTCATAAAAATAATCGTTCTTACAGATTTTCATTTTACATCTACTGTATTCCACCCTTGGTTTACCTTTTTGGCAATTGTTACCAAAGGGGCAGTTTAGAACATCTGCAGACAATTTTTTTTAGGCACTAGTGATTTATAAAATTTTATTTCAAAGACATTTCCTACAAGATCTTGAGCTCTGTGGGACCACATGAATTTCCCCACAAAAATCCTTGGTTTCTTTCCAGAGTTTCTTTCATGAGTTCTCTTGTCTCAGGGATAAAGTGGTTTTGCTTCAGTTCAATCATTAGCCCAAACAATTCCTTTACAGTTTTGTCATCTTCCATTACATTTTTTAAAATAGTTTTGAATTTAATTTTGAATTGCATTTGTGCTGTATTTGAGATTCAGCTTGTACATATGCAGGCACATAACAACCTTTTGTTTATAATGTGAGCTAAGCTGAGGAAAGTGAGGGGATACCTGATAATACAGAACTAAGCTGTTCAAATTTCCTTGGCTTTGATTCAGATATTACTGACCATCCAAATCTATTGTCAAATGAGATATGTATAAGGTACATTATTTTTTCAGGGTAATACCTTATTTTTCCTGTGTAATTATTACACAAATCCAGCTGTGTTCAATGGATCACACTTCCATTTCCTATGGGTAGAATATCATATAACATACCAAGGACATGATTCGCAGAGACAGTACTGTAAATTCTTCAGTATCTCTGAGTGTTCATAGAATTAAAACACAAAATAAGGTATGTGGAAGAGTAGGCCGTTTTGGAAACCAGTATAACCAATTTCTAACAATATGTGAAAAGATTGTAATTAACAATTAAAATTAATTTTAATTTTTTATCCATTTAGACTGAATAGCCTGATGGTATACAGGCATTTTTAAAAGAAAAATATCAAGTATCCTTAACTAGGGCATCAACTACCTGGCCTTTGCAGGATTTAGAATATCTGTTATCTCCCAAACTTAAACTAAAATTTTAAAAATTATAAACTTTTTAAGAATCATAAGAATAGCTCAGACCTCTTAAAATTCACACATCTCATGAAGATAAGAAAGCCAAACTCTGATAAGACATTTCAGAAGGTTCTGACAGTCTTGCATGAAACCTTATGACCTGCATCATTTATCATAAATAGTTTAAGAAATGTTCTAGAGGAGGTGCAGTGATCTAGCTATTAAGATGCTGGGCTTGTTGACCAGAAGGTAGGCAGTTCAAGACTCAAGCTCCCCTTGACAGGGTGAGCTCCCGTTCTTGCCCCAGCCTCTGCCAGTCTAACAGTTTGAAAGCATGATAATGCAAGTAGATAAATAGATACCACTTTGGTGGGAAGGTAACAGCGTTCCATGCACTTCAATGTATAGTCATGTCAGCCACATGACCATGGTAGAGTCTTCAGACAACGCTGGCTCCCTCGGCTATGAAACAGAGATGAACACCATTTCCTAGCCGAGAGTCGAACATACTGGACAGGGAAAATCTTTACCTTTTTTTTTTAACCTTCATATCATAGAGGCCTCCTTCTTGCAACACTTTGAGATTTTATTTCATCATGTGTTAGCTCATTAGCAATAATAATTGGTAGTCTATGAAAATAGTTTACACCTATCTCAGGTCAGGAATAAGAGGAAGAATATTTGAAGAGGTGGGGAAAACATCTTAAGTGCTCTTTATGCCCTTTAATGCTAAAAGATTAATCTATGTTAACAGCAGATGTTATAAAAATAAAAACACTATTAAGTCATTTAATATACCTTGGAAACTCTAACTTGTGCCCAATAAATTGGCATTCACAAATTATCCAAAACCCAAAGAAATGTAACTTCAGCTCTGTATTGTTGCTTCTGTATAACACAGCATATTAATACATTGCTTGTTGTGCAACAACTATGATGAATGTGCAGAGATCCATAGAATTATATTTATGAAAAAGTATAAAACAGCAACAAAAATTAAATATTACTTATTGATATGTTAGTGGAGAAAGAAAAGAGGAAATCCAAGTTTAAGTGTTCTAAAAGGATAGGATTTAAAACGGGAGATCAGGAATAAACTGAATGGTTTGGAACAAACTGCTGTTTTAAAAATTCATATAATTGATTGTGGTAAAAGATCTGTAACAAAGACTAACAAAGAGGATCAAGAACTTTAGCCAGTCTGAATATAGATCATGTCTTGATGAAATATATGTTTTGCTGAGAATTGTTAGGAAGCATATTGTATTGTGGGCCTCCAGTGAATCAAATCATAACGGCAACCTCTCTGTGAAGTAACAGTTACTTAATGCATGTCCAAATGCAAAGCTATAGCAACAGTCACCTGCCAGAGCTTTTGGAATCTGAACAAAATTGAGTCCTGAGAATGATAATATATTACGCTGCCACATTGTTAAAGTTAGAGAATCTCAGTCAGTTCAGTACCCTGAGGTTATCCAAGTAAGTGTCAATGAAGATTTGCAAATTAAAATAAGATAAACTTGTAATAGACAAAAGATGATTGATGATGGTTTTACTTTAGTTCAGTGCTTCTTAAAGTGATTCAATTCTCCCTTTTCTCAGTCCCAAATACAGTCATTATGCCCACAAAAAAATCCAGACTCTGTTGTTTTACACAAGCATCTTGGCAGCAGCAGTCCCAAACTGGAACCTTGACTCACAAACAAGCAATTACAAATTGTTCTATTATCCCCGGGATAAGCCCAAATTACCCCCTTGGTTCCTTGGAGATAATTACCCCCAGTCTTTAATGGGATAGTTTAGACTTTGAAAACAAATCCGCCCCGCTCAAAAAAAAAATTCCTATCAAATCCGTCTCCTTCCTTCAGACACACATATATACCTACCATTCTGGATCAGAATCATGGCCTTGTGCAGGAATACAAGGAAAGCAAGTGACATAGGTGTGTCAGTGCATCCAGTCAGCACAACCAGATGCCTCTGATTCTTTGCATCATTTTGCCCTTTACTACAGCTCTTATCTAGATCAAGGTCAACCAAATGGATCTTCTCTAGTGCTGTTGCCCATCTTAAGCAGGAGAACTTAAAGAAAGATGTTGTGAAGATTCTTACAGGTAGTAGAAATATATGTCAGGAGGTAGTCCTTCTGATAATCTGGCTCTAAATAGTTTAAGATTATAAAGATATGTTTTACCCCACTCTTTTCTTGCATGGCTAGCTTTCTATCTACAAGGGAGAGATTTTTGAAGACAAAAATTGTCTTGCCTTCCTTATTTCTTTCTATTCTTCTCTGTTATGCCTGCTGATCATTTTGATGCCCGCCAAAATCCCTTTTTATTTTGTTTCCATTTCAGCACAAACTGTTACTTCCACAGATGGCCTGTGATAAACTGAAGAGTGTCAATTAAAACTAACTCAGAGAAACAGTGAGTTCTTGGGGGGGGTGGTCAAAAAAAGAGAGGGAACCAATTGTGCCTAGAGAATTTCCACTGAGAAGAAAAAGAGCATGACATAAGATTGACAGATGCATCAACTACCAACAGCAACACACAATTTTGTATGGTTTTGTCATGCATTAAACTAAAGATTCTGTGGTTAAACAATCACAACGGATGTAAAAAGGACAAGACTTTTTAGGTAGTTATTAAATAAAATGTAGAATTTTAAAGTCATTTAAAAGTCCTGTGTAGCACTCAAGTGTTAGCTTCCCTATGTAGTACAATGAATTTTCGTATGATACCAAGATGAACTAATGAAAAGACTTTATATTTTGTTTTCTATTGAAATTTAATAAAGTATATTTTAAAAAGAAAGAAACCTAAGAAACTCATCTCTCCGAGTGAAGAAAGACATTATCATACTGGAAAAAAGCACAGGCTAGCCCTAATAACCGATGTACATCACTGTGCAAGTGGGACATTTCTCAACTTCAAGTCTCATAATTACTCAGTTTCCTAAGGATTATTTCTGATAATTCTGGGAATTTAAGTTTATTTATCTGCAGAATGCCCAACATGGGGAACACTGCATTAAAGCAACCTTTTTTTCTAAGCCATATGCTGACAGCTGCAAGAACAAATTTAGCATAACATTGGAAAAGAGAAATCTTGCTGACAATATCAGACTCGGAGACCAAAACTGGGGAGTCTGCAGCAATGGTAAATTTATCAGTATATATCCCTAGCAGGTGTTTAACCAAATTTAAACAGGGATGACTCCCTAACATACAGTACACATTACACAGCAAGGCAGATATAGACACTGGAATATGATTTCTAGAGAAAGGTTATGAAACCAGTTAAATATAACAAATGAAAGTGCTTAAAGAAAAACTAGCAATGATCCTTACTGTTCTTAATGTAAAGTATAAATATCTAGAATAGTTAGCAGTTGGAACTATAAATAGAAATGAAAGAAAGAATATGTCATTAGAAAGTTTTCACACAATACTTTTTATACATACTTAGTAGTTCTTTGTCTTCTGTCCTATTTTTCTCTTTTTCTATTTGATTATCTTATTTTTTTTTCTGGATTGTTGTAATGGCTTCAGTTCTACACACACAGTTAATCATATATAAATAGACCAAATGGAATACTTCTATCTCTACAGGCCTGCATAACATATTATATTATACTATAGTATATACTTTACAGTACAATGTAGAGAAGGCCTCCAAAGTTACATGCAACTTGATTATGTCATCCAAGGAAGAATAGTTGAATCATATAAGCTTTGGGGCTTATTCTCTGGTTTGTCTGTTTCCTTAGAAGAGTTGTGTAATTTGCACAAATAGGCATTGATATGGATACCCATCTTGTAATCTTGTGATTACATCACAAGAGTCCAAAGTTAGTACAGCAACACCAAATTCCAAAGTGAGGAGGTGGATTATATGGTTGATATTAAGTAAATATCATTTGGGTCCAGTGCCTGGAGAAACAATTATATCCAGCCAATCAGTTCCCACCAATTCAACAGAACAACTGGTCTAGTCAAATTCATGAAATATATTCATTATCTCCGGTCCTTATACATTTTCTTTGTACTTCAAGAACAATCACATCCTATACTCTGCCTTGATTGTTGAAGGAGTAAGAGCCTGAGCCTTCTGAATCCTAGTATAATTTAACTCATTTAACTCCTTCTCTATGGGAAAAAAAATCAAAGCCATCCAGATAAGTACCCAAAGTAGCTGTTGGCTGAAGCCATCCCTAATCAACAAATTCACTGAACTCAATGACTGTAATTACAGAGAAAATCATTTGCACATATACCTGGAAATAAAGCTTGTCTATTATTATTAAAAAAACAGTATTATTAAAAAAACAGTAACAGATAATTCTGAAATGTCTTTTTGTTGGTTATTCCATGTGATCCTTGTGTGTTATTCCATGTGATCCTTTAACTGTCAGTCCAGGAATATCTGTGTGTATCAATACCTTTGTTTTTGTTCCCATCCCAGTGGTTGTTTATGTTCCTTCTTAAACCAAAGAAATGCCACCAGAATATTGCTAACTTCTCAGCAGCAGCATGATTTTAGGCTGAACCATCTAAACTGTCACTCTTCATTAGGACAATACAACCCTTGGCAAGGAAATGAAGTGGTTCCCATAACAAGTCTCTTGTGTTTCCTGTATTTACAATAAAGTGTCACATGTTACCTGAGGGTTTCTGAGTTCTTTGTGAAAGAGAATGGGGACCAAAGTCAAAGAGATTACTATTCTCTTCCTCCTCTGCACCTCTGTTTGGAAGGGTTGGGGCTGGTAACCAGTACATTAATATAGGCTACTTTTCAACTCCCCAGAAAGGCTCAAGGAATGGCGCAATTTTAAACCCCAGACATCTTTCCACTTGTCTGCATTTTCTGTGACAGCAGCAGTGTCTAATGGTGTGAAGTTCTGGCAGTTAGAATACTTTGATATGTACTTTCCCAGGCTTCAAAAGAACAGAGAGACAATGAACTCATGACTTGAGGGCGAGCAGAGTCAGCCAAGAGCTGGAAGAATTTATCTTTTTTCTTTTTCTTTCAGTGTCTCTGGCAGGAGTTGAAATATTTTGTGAAGTGAAAGAGATATACAAGAGAGAAAGAGACTTGTTAGTGGTTTCTGAGGCTGCAGGTTTGATGCCTCCGGCAGTTTTCCGGTCTGCACAGGTTTGCTCTTACTGCCACAGGTAAATCAGGGGACAGCTCTTCATCAGAGTTGGAAGACTTATAAACTATAAAAGGCATAGAAAGAAGCAAGTAATTAAACAGATCCTTTAAAGCTCCCTGGATTTCTTGAAGTCTTCAGTCAATAGTTGGAGAATGCTATTCTTAGAAGGATATAGAATCTTGGCAAATGTTTATATGTATGGCAGGTACTGCACATCTTATTGATTTTTATCAATTCATGTTTTGTTTTCCCAAATAATTACCTATGATTTTCCAAAGCAGTTTTCATAATGTTGTTTACCCCACAAGGAATTATCAAGATAGGTATGTATGTACAGTATATATGGTTTTCCAAGTCTTGGGATATTGGTGATTGTCAAAAATGTAGTTGGAGGTGTGTGGGGAGGGTGGAACTGAGTAAATATAAATTCCATTCACATAATTTCCATTGGAATTAAGCTTAGTTTATCCAGAGGAGACTTTCTTTCCAAGTTAAAATCCTTACCTTTATGACTTGTTTAAACTAAGTTTACAAACTTAAAAGTCTATTTTTCTCTGCATTAAGCCCAAGATGCCAAATGACATAGGTGCTGTGGGGATGATCAGTAGACAAAATGTCATTGTCACCTTAATGACAAATAAGGCAGCTAAACTCACTTTGGGCAATTAAAAGAGAGGGTAATTTTCATATTTTAAGGAAATGGGAATAGAATTATTATAGTCATTGTGTGCTTTTTTTGTTTTCTGAAATATGAAGCTTGTAGCACTTGCTTCAGTTGTCTTGATTTTTTTTTAAAAAAAATGCACTGTAGTACTATTTCAAGTGGTTTTTCTAGCATAACGTCTGGTTGTGTTGAGACAATGATCCTGGGAATTTCCCGCAGCTTCAGCAAGTTTAGTTGGGAACATCTAGCATACCTGAAAGATAGCCAGGGTGGGAAGAAAAAACTAGATGACAGTGTTTTCAAGCCTATGAATCTGTTATATAAGAAAATGATGCAAATCAATTCTTCTTCCTGTTCCACATATAGAACAGCAGCACATTTGCATTCTCCTCATCACAACTAATTCTGTGAGCCATGTTAGACTAGGTTTATGCTTGCTCCAAAGTTATCTAGTTAGAAGACACTTGTTTCAAGTTAGCTTCCTTTAGTGTCAGGTTTGGATATTTCTTGTAACCCCAAAAGTCATAAAACAAGAAGAGAACATGCAGTGTAGCAACAATGATTTGCCTAGAGGATTCTAATAGGTCAAAGGCAGTATGATGGGGGAGTGCATGACCTGCAACTCAGTTTTCATTCCTGGCAACTCCCTGAACAGGTCTCAGAATTTTCTTGGGCAGAATTTGGAAGTGGTTTGCCCTTTCCTCCTTCCTAGGGCTGAGAAAGAGGAACTGGACCAAGGTCACCCAGCTAGCTTCTAGTCTAAAACGGGACTAGAACGCCTGATTTCCCAGTTAATCATGAAACTCAAAACAGCTTTGACCAACCAAGTCTTCAATGAATAAAGATGGTTGCCTCCTGTGCTGCCAAACCACTGCTGTACAAAGAGTAGATGGACATTATTTGACCTAGTAAAATGAGCATTATTTGACCCTGAATTGTGCATAGAAAGAATAATAGGTTTTGGAAGAAAAGCTGGATCTCTGAGCAACAGAAATTGTTTTCAGCTGCTACATCAGTGCTGAAATAACAATCTTTGCTAAAAGGGATATAATGCTACCATTCATAAATAAGGTATTCTCCACCTTAAAAGTTAAACCACTGAAAAGATCATAAAAATCTGCATGGAAGTAATATTCCAGGGAATAATAGAAATAGGGTGAGATTTATGAGGATATGAATCTGGGAGAGTTTCTTTTTTTTCCCTTGACAACAGCGGCTCCTAAAATGCCACAATTACAAGGAGAGGGGAGCAAGGAGAGATTTCGGTTGTTGATGAAATCCCTCTTTTGTACTATAGTAACAACAATGCAAAAATGCAAACAGAGACTGGACAACAAGAAACGTCATTTGAAAATGGCTTTAAAAATAACTATTTTAAAAGATCTGCTGCAGCCCTTTTCTCTGATCACTTGTTTTTCTGGGCTGCCAGACTTGTTTGCAATGCTCATTGTCAAGGTTAGCCTATTCTGGGCTTATTGTCAAGGTTAGCCTCTTCTCGGAAATATGTATTATGTTTCACTTATACTAAATAAATAAAAAGTCTATTGCATATAGAATATATTACAATATAGATAAATTTGTTCTTTGGGCACCAAACACACTGTCCTTATGTAAAAATCTAAGTCAGGACAAGATACATACAAACAGCATAAGGGAATATTTCGAAGGGTTGAAAAATTATGGGGGATGGTAGGCGGAATGAAGAAGGAAAGAAAGAGCTGAAGAAATACAGATGGACTAATGACCAAGTCCGTGATAGAGGCTAATGACATCTACATTAAAAGTCAGGCAAAAAACACAAGGAACAATAAGGATAAAATTTATAGATTTCATAAAAGTCAAACATTTCTTTAAAAAGTAATCAAAGCAAATCAGGTGTAAGAAAAGACCAACAGAATACATTTGAGCTTTTATTTCATTTTCTCTTTTTTCCTCCAAGTAAATTTTATAAGTAGCAGGAAAGTAAGATATAAACCAGTAGAACAGCATTCCTCCCAGTGTTCTGACAACAGAGTTTGTTGAGTGATAAAACTCATGGGCCAGTTATTCAAAATCAGGGTACCTATCATACCCATTAAACATCACACACACACACACACACACACACACACACACTTTTGTCTATATAGGGAAGGAAAGCGAAAGCTTAAAACAGAATCTGAGGCTGCAGATCAAAATCTCCAAGTAGTCTTTGAATTTGATACTTGACTTAAATAAATTTGAATATTCGATTCAAAGATTTAATTTGAAGAACTGATTCAATTGATTTTCTTGTTCAAATTAAGTCACCGCTTCCTTTTAAAAAAAAGTTTGTGTTGTCTCTTCCCCTTGGAGAGGACAAATGTGAACATGCCACATTTTTTTCATACAAGGTTCAAGTGCTTCTCTGATGGTGATTGTGACTGAACTGGGGCCACACACATTCGCAAGGACAAGAATAGGTGGCTCAGTGCCAATCTCTTACGTCAGAAATTCTTAAACTTTCTTAATTTACAGTTCTCTTAGTATCTCAGTAATGTTTTCATGACACTCCTAAAAGTTTCCAAACTATGCATAGTAAAACAGTATCCCTTAATGTTGCTGTTTGATAACCACAGTCCTATGTATAGGAGTGAGTCTTAAAAATTCAGACTGCCATTTCCCAACTTTTAATGATCTTAAAAGTCTAGTTTGAATTGGAAGAGACCATTTTAGTCATTTAAATAACCCAAATAAGAGACTACCCATTTCCATGCCATTTTTTCATTGTGGAATTGTTATCTTCTTAAGAAATTTATTCTAATCTTTAGCTAAAGTCTATATTTTAGTGACTTAAAACCATTAGGTTTAATAATGGTTTCAAAACCTTAGCTCGGTTCCATATGATGCCCTCCTAGTATAAAAAGTGTTACTCTAGTCTCATGTGTTTATTTTCCTTCCTTCCTTCCTTCCTTCCTTCTTTCCTTCCTTCCTTCAATTTTATATTTACAGTATATCCTTAACTATCTTCAACTTCCATCTCAATATCTGTTGCAGTTAGTCCTATCTTTGGTTTCTTGAAATGAGGTATTCCGAATGGGATGCAGTATACCAAATATTGAACAGGAGGGAAATTGATAGACCTAAGTGATTTATTGATTTAGATTCCATCTTTCCACAGTAGTCAAATTCTGCCTTCTTTTGGTTGGGAGGTTGCCTTGAAAGAGAGTCGAAAATCACCCAGTCATTTTTATGGTGAAGTGAGGACCATATATATTCCTAAGTCAAACACTTAACTATTATACTAAATCCACAGAGCTAATACATTTCTTGTTGATTTCAAAATAAATACAATCCAATACAAAGCATCACTGGGCCATATAATAAATTGGAGAGGGCATAAAACAGGGAGAGGGGGTTGTTATATAAAGAAACATATTAACAGAAGTGGCTGCAATCTGCATATTAATGAGGAACTTTACCTCACAAAGATAAAACAATTTCTCTTGGCGAGGCATGTGCTCCCCATCAATAAAGTTTTGAGATTGGCTTGATCAGATTTGACCAGCCTCTTCACTTCAACAAAAGGACATGCAAACTATCCCCTTTTGTTAATTTGCCAAAGGTAAGGTAGTTGCTTCAACAGAGTGGCTTCTTTACCTTGATTATATTCTCCATTATTCTCTTTCCAAACAATCCAGTAAAAACAGCTTTCACTCAACATTTGAAAGGAAATTTGTATTACAAAGCAATGATGGCTGTCCCTCCAGTTGTCCTTGAACCACTCTCAGTATCCCTATCTCAAGTGCTGTTGCACTGCCCAGTGTTAATGTATAAGAGGCTGGCCAGTCAAGTTGATTTGGAGGATAGACTGAAAAAGAGCACTGCTTGGCTTTTGCAGAAAATGTCTTGGATCCATCTGGTAAAAGCCACTCAAGTGAATGCATAGGCACAGCTGCAAATGGATTTCATCCATCGTAAATGGGATATTTAAAATTTTTAAAAAGCAGTGCTCCTTTCATTTTAAAATGTCTACAGACCTCCCATCCCTCTCTTTGGTCTGGACAACTGTTTCCTTTCCTCCTTGTCCCTAAGCCTGTTATACTGCAGCATTCTTTTCTCCTGTTCCCTTTCAATTTGACATCTTGCAGAAACATTTACTGTATATCTCTTGCATTTCGTTCCCATTTCAAAGCAAAGATTTCAGCTGCTCCTATTTTTATGGATAGACCTGTCATTCGTACATAAAAGATGTGATGACAAGTAAATGCCTGCTATAGTATAACCTAAGAGGTGAGGATCACTTGTTTTATTTAATGTTTCTACTTCATTTCATGGAGTGTTTTTAATTTACTCTTATGCTACCTGACTACCTAACATAATAAAATTACAGTGTCTGGTTTCTTAATCATATCCAAACTCTCTCCCTCTTTCCCTTTATTTTGAATATCTGTTTTTTGCTTTGTTTACTTCCATATATTAAGATGCTAATAGCAAAGGGCATCTTTTGGAGTTTCAGCACTATTTGTTACACTGCAATAAAAATAAATGTGATAAATAAAAATAATTATATTTATTAACTATATTATTACAATGAAAGCAGTTGAATGCAACTGCCCTAAGTCTACTATTACCTCAATTTTAATTCAGAAGTTATTTCCTGAACCTCAGCTTAAGGGAATCAGGAAAGACACAAAACAAACCCATATTTCTATATACATAATGTGAAATGCCAGTTCCATTGACTCGGGCATCACAACAACAGGTTGCACATTCAAAAGCTATTCTGTTTTCAATAGGTGCAAGAAATACGTAAATTACATACATAATAAACATTATTGTTTGATTTCAATAATTCCATAGGAATCTTTATATTATGACATCATCATCTATCATTTATGATTAATCTTTTTCCAGTTCACATAAAACATAAGTTTCAAACCCATCTTCTATCAGGATTTCCAGTCAATGATGAACTTTCGGAACTATAATTCTATGAAGGAATTAGAAATGTCTAGCACAAAAATTCAGCCTAACTAAGTAATTCAAATTAGCCAATCTTGTTTGATTTCTAAAAGCTAACCATTTGAAAACAGAAAAGGTTTAGTCCTATTTAGATTAAATGGGAATTTTTAAAGAAGAACAATATATTTTTATCTTATTACCAAAACACCTATGTGTTTTGATTGACCTAAGTCAATCAAAATTGACTTAGAGCAGAGGTACCCAACCTATGGTCCATGGCCCAGTACCAGACCATGGCCTGTTGGCCACTGGGCCCTGGAAATAGCTGGCGAGCCCCCCCCCTTGTAATAGCACCACTGCGCGGGCACCAGCAGCCCCATTTGCGCATGCACAGGGACAGTAGCACCACCACCAGTGTCAGGCAGGTGCCAGCGGCCATTTGTACATGTGGGTGTGCATGGACCATTTGTGCATGCATGTACACGCTACCACTGCTGCCATGCGTGTGCCCATTTGCGCATAGTGCTCCCTTTTCTTCCGGACCACCAAGCTGGAAAGGTTGGGAAGCTCTGACTTAGACACTTTCCAATAAAAATACATAATATTAATATAATTAAACAACAGTTTTCAAAGGTTCCTTGAGGAATTATAGAATCATAGGGCTGGAAGGGACCTAGTCCAATCCCCTGCCCAAGATGGGAGTCCTTATACCAGCGGTTCTCAACCTATGGGTCGCGACCCCATTTGGGGTCGATCGACCATTTCACAGGGGTCACCAAGCAAGGCTGTCCGCCATTTTTTTCCCTTTTCCGGCGGGTGCCTTACCTCCCTTGAGCTGGTCCAGCTGGTGGTCAGCCTGCTCCGTCTCTGCCGCTTGCCAGCTACGCCTCGGCAGGTGCAGGGGGCGGAACCACGCATGCATGGCGCTCCCGGGCAGGGAAAGTCCTCGACTTACGACTGGTTTAGTCCTCGACTTACGACCGGTTTAGTCCTCGACTTACGACCGGTTGGGGTCGCGGCATTAAAAAGGTTGAGAACCACTGCCTTATACCATCCCAGACAAATCATTGTCCAATCTTTTTTTGAAACCCTACAGTGATGGAGCACCCACAACTCCAGGCGGCAAACTGTACTATTAATCAATCATTCTCATTGTCAGAAAGTGTGATAACAACTGTTTTCAATCTTTTTTAAAAGCAAGACTATCAAAATCCAGTTTAAACTGTTTTAGGAAAGACCATTAAATATAAGTTGGCAGAAGTTAAGGTCAATTAAATATACATTGGCAGAAATCAGTTTCTCTATTGTTTTTCTACTGCTCTCTCACTAACCGGAAAAGACTATGTATTAAGATGATAGTTAAAATGACTATAGATTGATAAAGGTAAAGTCCTTATTTACAATATTTGTGAGGAAGTTTCAAAGTTGTTGGGCTTTAAAAAAAAAAATAGATCCTACAGTGACACAGCAGTCTAACCATATGGTGTCATTATTCAGGCAACACAAATTTGACACTTGGTGAATTTATTATATTTTGCTTTGCTTCTGGTGCCTGAAAGGCTTTGTAACGATCCTTTCATAAGGCCTGTCACAGATGTTGATGTATTTTCCCTCCTTTCCAGTCCAGGTTTTATTGTGGAAACTGATACAACTTCACTATAGAATTTCTAGATGAATTATTCACGCATTGCAAGCTTTCTGCAGAAAAAAGGCTTGGAAGAAATCCATCTCCAATTCAAGAAATAGTTCCTTTACATTTCTTTAACAACAGACATTCACCATGTTTTTCCAGCATTTTCTGTTAACATGTTTGTCATCCAAATATTTTGGGCAACATATTTATACACGATAGCTAGTTGGTGTTTCCTTCTCCAGCCATTCAGACACATAAGAAGACTGATATTCATCTTAAAGCACTATTAAGGAGCTCTGGAAGAATGGAACAGGATATTACAAGAGACAATAAAGATGACATCTAGGCCAAATTCCTGTCCTTGTTGTGGTAATTCAAACTCCAGAAGTCCTTTCTGTTTTATGAAACAATTCCTGAAATATCTCATTTATTGTAGATAAAATATAATTTTAGTAGCATATGCACATATGATTTTTTAGCTGATTTTAATGGGAGAAGCAGATGAACTGATTTTTATAGTGTGCAGAATGAAATAAATTAATAAAATTCACTTGATTGATTTATTCCAATATTTATTTCTATTTAAGGTTAACAATAATAAGGGTTTGATAGTATATGCTTCAAATTAAATGTATAACTTCAGAAATATATTTATGCCTATGTGCATATCAGAGTAAGCTTTGTCTAAATGTGTTGGGGTTGTCTCACCAATAGAATTTTTAATATGGTTATGACTCCTCCCCATGCTTTAAAAATTAAATAATCATATGAATGCTGAAAATGAATTGATTCTATCCTTCATCCCTTAATGAAGCTATTAAATCTTCCAGATGGGCTGGCTTTTGATTACATATTCCTAGCTGACCCCTGCAAATGGGTGCTGATTTCTGTCATGGTCCAATAGGTGATACTTTTTGTGGTTTATCTGTTTATTTTAAACACCTGCCTGTCAAAGACTTTAAGCAATAATGTAATTTTGCGGGAATAAATGCCTCAACACTGGTTAAAGTGGCTTTTTCCCTCGCATTGCTTCTTCCAGCTGTAATAGGAAGAAGGAAGAATGAAATGGCAATCTAGAAAAAAGGAGGAAAGGATGTCTGATCATGTAGTCCCTCTTATGAAAGTTTATGTATTATATTTAATTTATTTGTTTTTAGAATAGAATAGAATAGAATAGAATAGAATAGAATAGAATAGAATAGAATAGAATAGAATAGAATAGAATAGCTGGAAGGGACCTTGAAGGTCTTCTAGTCCAGCCCCCTGCTCAAGCAGGAGAACCTATACAAGTGACTGTCTAGCCTCTTTTTAAAAATCTCCAGTGATGGAGCGCCCACAATTTCTAGGGGCAAGCTATTCCACTAATTAATTGTCCTCACTGTCAGGAAGTTTCTCCTTAGTTCCAGGTTGCTTTTCTCTTTGATCAGTTTCCAGCCATTGTTTCTGAATGCATGGTAGCTTTGCTAAGGAGCCAGCAAGTTCATCTGCCCTATGGATACCATGCAGTTAATAAGTACATAATGCCTTGGAGAAAGATATGTAGGGGACATTCCCAGTATTAGCATTTCTGTGCAAAACTCTAAACAAGTCAGGAACATATTAGATAATTGTCATGTTATGATATCAATTGGGACCAAGATTGCCATCGCTAAGTAATGCGATCATAAAGCACAATGTCTCTGTTGCCATCATAACCTCCAAACACATGGATTCCTAATCAGAAAAAACGAGGTAAGGAGCATGGGGGGTGCCAGAGAGGCAGTGATGGGATTCAGCCAGTTCGCACCACTTCGGCAGAACCGGTAGCTAATTTTTTGTTGCCCAGGCCCAGAAGCGGCATCCACACAGAGAACCAGTTGTTCACATATTTGAATCCCACCACTACAGAGAGGCGAAAGTGGCTATGGGAAGCCTGATACAGCTTATGAATAGGAAGAGGCCAGGGAGGGGATGCTATGGTGCCATGAGAACATAGGAAGGCCTTAGGATGGAGTGAGTGCGTAGCATAAGCAAAGGAAATCTGAGGGGACTTAGTGACTCTGCTTGTGGGAAACTGGCAGGGAAAGTCACAAATGGTGATTATGTGACCGCAATCACTTGCAACAAGGTCTTCAACAACATCCGCAGCAACCTGGAATTATGGAAAAAATATATTACAGAAATCTGATCCTTATATTTTTGTATCCAAATGACTAATGCAAGTACATACAATAAATCACTGTATTTGTGTCATGACATTATAATACCCTCCCTCCACCAACACTCACACTTATGAGAACAGCACCCAGTTTACACATATTTAGTGATTTATCTTTTTTGACAAATCATTTTGACAAACCTGTAAAACACTTTGCCTCGTGGCATTTCCTGCACTTGGTACTATATGATTTGTCTATTTTGGCAATTATTTATGGAGTTGTATACCATCAATAAAATATTTTATGCCATTTTTCTCTTAAGTTATAATTTTCTGTAAATTTATAGATTTACACCATAGTTCTGTTAGGTTATGGCTGTTTCTTTACAACTCTACAATTTTTAATTTGTTCTGTCTCTATGTTATATAACCTAATAGGTGGCCTTGATTCTATATGGGCATTTCAAATTGTGACACCGCTCTCAGAGCTTTACATTTTCACAGGTTCCAACTCCCGTACAGAGCAACATAGCTTTGGTGGTTGTCTGGCTGCTAGAGGCTGTAGTCAAGAACTTAACTTGTGCTCAACAAAGATTGAGTCAATATCCTGAATATTTGCATTCACTGGCTTTGGATCAGTTCCATTCCTTCCTACTTAAGACTCTGGCCCCCTAAGTGTTCCTGAGTTCAGGATCTGTATTCAGTTTCTTTGCATTGTGACTTTTTATCGGCAACAGCCTTCAATTGTGATCATCTCTGGAAGAATCCAGGATTTTACTGGGGCACATTTATCTCTCTCTTCACTCTGTAACTCAGGAGTGTCAAACTCACCGCGTCATGTGATTTGTCGCGAGGTATAGTATAGGGGGTACCTTGCTCAATAGTAGTAACTGTGAGAGGGATCTCGGAGTCCTAGTGGACAATCACTTAAATATGAGCCAGCAGTGTGCTGCAGCTGCCAAAAAAGCCAACGCGGTGCTGGGCTGCATTAACAGAGGGATAGAATCAAGATCACGTGAAGTATTAATGCCACTTTGCAATGCATTGGTAAGGCCACACTTGGAATACTGCATCCAGTTTTGGTCACCACGATGTAAAACAGGGGCTGAGACTCTAGAAAGAGTACAGAGAAGAGCAACAAATATGATTAGGGGACTGGAGGCTAAAACATATAAGGAACGGTTGCTGGAATTGGGTATGTCTAGTTTAACGAAGAGAAGGACGAGAGGGTTTAGGTTTAGGTTTTAGGTTTTATTAAATTTATACCCCGCCCTTCTCCTGGCGGACTCAGGGCAGCTTACAGCAAGTTAAAAAACAGACAAACCATACAAAATACTAAGTTTAAAATACAATTAAAATGAAATATTGATTTTTTTGCCGTTTCTTTTTAAAATTATGTTAAAAACCAAATTAAAATCAAATTAAAATCAAATTAAAATATCCCTTAGGCCAGTCCCGCTAGCTGGAATAGCCATGTCTTNCATTTTTTCATTGTGGAATTGTTATCTTCTTAAGAAATTTATTCTAATCTTTAGCTAAAGTCTATATTTTAGTGACTTAAAACCATTAGGTTTAATAATGGTTTCAAAACCTTAGCTCGGTTCCATATGATGCCCTCCTAGTATAAAAAGTGTTACTCTAGTCTCATGTGTTTATTTTCCTTCCTTCCTTCCTTCCTTCTTTCCTTCCTTCCTTCAATTTTATATTTACAGTATATCCTTAACTATCTTCAACTTCCATCTCAATATCTGTTGCAGTTAGTCCTATCTTTGGTTTCTTGAAATGAGGTATTCCGAATGGGATGCAGTATACCAAATATTGAACAGGAGGGAAATTGATAGACCTAAGTGATTTATTGATTTAGATTCCATCTTTCCACAGTAGTCAAATTCTGCCTTCTTTTGGTTGGGAGGTTGCCTTGAAAGAGAGTCGAAAATCACCCAGTCATTTTTATGGTGAAGTGAGGACCATATATATTCCTAAGTCAAACACTTAACTATTATACTAAATCCACAGAGCTAATACATTTCTTGTTGATTTCAAAATAAATACAATCCAATACAAAGCATCACCGGGCCATATAATAAATTGGAGAGGGCATAAAACAGGGAGAGGGGGTTGTTATATAAAGAAACATATTAACAGAAGTGGCTCCAATCTGCATATTAATGAGGAACTTCACCCCACAAAGATAAAACAATTTCTCTTGGCGAGGCATGTGCTCCCCATCAATAAAGTTTTGAGATTGGCTTGATCAGATTTGATCAGCCTCTTCACTTCAACAAAAGGATATGCAAACTATCCCCTTTTGTTAATTTGCCAAACGTAAGGTAGTTGCTTCAACAGAGTGGCTTCTTTACCTTGATTATATTCTCCATTATTCTCTTTCCAAACAATCCAGTAAAAACAGCTTTCACTCAACATTTGAAAGGAAATTTGTACTACAAAGCAATGATGGCTGTCCCTCCAGTTGTCCTTGAACCACTCTCAGTATCCCTATCTCAAGTGCTGTTGCACTGCCCAGTGTTAATGTATAAGAGGCTGGCCAGTCAAGTTGATTTGGAGGATAGACTGAAAAAGAGCACTGCTTGGCTTTTGCAGAAAATGTCTTGGATCCATCTGGTAAAAGCCACTCAAGTGAATGCATAGGCACAGCTGCAAATGGATTTCATCCATCGTAAATGGGATATTTAAAATTTTTAAAAAGCAGTGCTCCTTTCATTTTAAAATGTCTACAGACCTCCCATCCCTCTCTTTGGTCTGGACAACTGTTTCCTTTCCTCCTTGTCCCTAAGCCTGTTATACTGCAGCATTCGTTTCTCCTGTTCCCTTTCAATTTGACATCTTGCAGAAACATTTACTGTATATCTCTTGCATTTCCTTCCCATTTCAAAGCAGAGATTTCAGCTGCTCCTATTTTTATGGATAGACCTGTCATTCGTACATAAAAGATGTGATGACAAGTAAATGCCTGCTATAGTATAACCTAAGAGGTGAGGATCACTTGTTTTATTTAATGTTTCTACTTCATTTCATGGAGTGTTTTTAATTTACTCTTATGCTACCTGACTACCTAACATAATAAAATTACAGTGTCTGGTTTCTTAATCATATCCAAACTCTCTCCCTCTTTCCCTTTCTTTTGAATATCTGTTTTTTGCTTTGTTTACTTCCATATATTAAGATGCTAATAAGCAAAGGGCATCTTTTGGAGTTTCAGCACTATTTGTTACACTGCAATAAAAATAAATGTGATAAATAAAAATAATTATATTTATTAACTATATTATTACAATGAAAGCAGTTGAATGCAACTGCCCTAACTCTACTATTACCTGTTTCCTCAATTTGAATTCAGAAGTTATTTCCTGAACCTCAGCTTAAGGGAATCAGGAAAGACACAAAACAAACCCATATTTCTATATACATAATGTGAAATGCCAGTTCCATTGACTAGGGAATCACAACAACAGGTTGCACATTCAAAAGCTATTCTGTTTTCAACAGGTGCAAGAAATACATAAATTACATACATAATAAACAATATTGTTTGATTTCAATAATTCCATAGGAATCTTTACATTATGACATCATCATCTATCATTTATGATGAATCTTTTTCCAGTTCACATAAAACATAAGTTTCAAACCCGTCTTCTATCGGGATTTCCAGTCAATGATGAACTTTTGGAACTATAATTCTGTGAAGGAATTAGAAATGTCTAGCACAAAAATTCAGCCTAACTAAGTAATCAAAATTGGCCAATCTTGTTTGATTTCTAAAAGCTAACCATTTCAAAACAGAAAAGGTTTAGTCCTATTTAGATTAATTGGAAATTTTTAAAGAAGAACAATATATTTTTATCTTATTACCAAAACACCTACGTGGATATATCCATGAAGTCAAAATTGACTTAGAGCAGAGGTCCCCAACCTATGGTCCATGGCCCGGTACCAGGCCATGGCCTGTTGGCCACTGGGCCCTGGAAATAGCTGGCGAGCCCCCCCCACTTGTAGTAGCACCACTGCGCGGGCACCAGCAGCCCCATTTGCGCATGCACAGGGACAGTAGCACCACCACCAGTGTCAGGCAGGCGCCAGCGGTCATTTGTACATGTGGATGTGCATGGCCCATTTGTGCATGCGTGTACACACTAGCACTGCTGCCATGCTTGTGCCCATTTGCGCATAGTGTTCCATTTTCTTCCGGACTGCCAAGCTGGAAAGGTTGGGAAGCTCTGACTTAGACACTTTCCAATAAAAATACATAATATTAATATAATTAAAGCAACAGTTTTCAAAGGTTCCTTGAGGAATTATAGAATCATAGGGCTGGAAGGGACTTAGTCCAATCCCCTGCCCAAGATGGGAGTCCTTATACCATCCCAGACAAATCATTGTCCAATCTTTTTTTGAAACCCTACAGTGATGGAGCACCCACAACTCCAGGCGGCAAACTGTACTATTAATCAATCATTCTCACTGTCAGAAAGTGTGATAACAAATGTTTTCAATCTTTTTTAAAAGCAAGACTATCAAAATCCAGTTTAAACTGTTTTAGGAAAGACCATTAAATATAAGTTGGCAGAAGTTAAGGTCAATTAAATATACATTGGCAGAAATCACAGTTTCTCTATTGTTTTTCTACTGCTCTGTCACTAACCGGAAAAGACTATGTATTAAGATGATAGTTAAAATGACTATAGATTGACAAAGGTGAAGTCCTTATTTACAATATTTGTGAGGAAGTTTCAAAGTTGTTGGGCTTTTTTTTTAAAAAAAAAAAAGATCCTACAGTGACACAGCAGTCTAACCATATGGTGTCATTATTCAGGCAACACAAATTTGACACTTGGTGAATTTATTATATTTTGCTTTGCTTCTGGTGCCTGAAAGGCTTTGTAACGATCCTTTCATAAGGCCTGTCACAGATGTTGATGTATTTTCCCTCCTTTCCAGTCCAGGTTTTATTGTGGAAACTGATACAACTTCACTATAGAATTTCTAGATGAATTATTCACGCCTTGCAAGCTTTCTGCAGAAAAAAGGCTTGGAAGAAATCCATCTCCAATTCAAGAAATAGTTCCTTTACATTTCTTTAACAACAGACATTCACCATGTTTTTCCAGCATTTTCTGTTAACATGTTTGTCATCCAAATATTTTGGGCAACATATTTATACACGATAGCTAGTTGGTGTTTCCTTCTCCAGCCATTCAGACACATAAGAAGACTGATATTCATCTTAAAGCACTATTAAGGAGCTCTGGAAGAATGGAACAGGATATTACAAGAGACAATAAAGATGACATCTAGGCCAAATTCCTGTCCTTGTTGTGGTAATTCAAACTCCAGAAGTCCTTTATGTTTTATGAAACAATTCCTGAAATATCTCATTTATTGTAGATAAAATATAATTTTAGTAGCATATGCACAGATGATTTTTTAGCTGATTTTAATGGGAGAAGCAGATGAACTGATTTTTATAGTGTGCAGAATGAAATAAATTAATAAAATTCACTTGATTGATTTATTCCAATATTTATTTCTATTTAAGGTTAACAATAATAAGGGTTTGATAGTATATGCTTCAAATTAAATGTATAACTTCAGAAATATATTTATGCCTATGTGCATATCAGAGTAAGCTTTGTCTAAATGTGTTGGGGTTGTCTCACCAGTAGAATTTTTAATATGGTTATGACTCCTCCCCATGCTTTAAAAATTAAATAATCATATGAATGCTGAAAATGAATTGATTCTATCCTTCATCCCTTAATGAAGCTATTAAATCTTCCAGATGGGCTGGCTTTTGATTACATATTCCTAGCTGACCCCTGCAAATGGGTGCTGATTTCTGTCATGGTCCAATAGGTGATACTTTTTGTGGTTTATCTGTTTATTTTAAACACCTGCCTGTCAAAGACTTTAAGCAATAATGTAATTTTGCGGGAATAAATGCCTCAACACTGGCTAAAGTGGCTTTTTCCCTCGCATTGCTTCTTCCAGCTGTAATAGGAAGAAGGAAGAATGAAATGGCAATCTAGAAAAAAGGAGGAAAGGATGTCTGATCATGTAGTCCCTCTTATGAAAGTTTATGTATTATATTTATTTGTTTTTAGAATAGAATAGAATAGAATAGAATAGAATAGAATAGAATAGAATAGAATAGAATAGAATAGCTGGAAGGGACCTTGGAGGTCTTCTAGTCCAGCCCCCTGATCAAGCAGGAGAACCTATACAAGTGACTGTCTAGCCTCTTTTTAAAAATCTCCAGTGATGGAGCACCCACAATTTCTAGGGGCAAGCTATTCCACTAATTAATTGTCCTCACTGTCAGGAAGTTTCTCCTTAGTTCCAGGTTGCTTTTCTCTTTGATCAGTTTCCAGCCATTGTTTCTGAATGCATGGTAGCTTTGCTAAGGAGCCAGCAAGTTCATCTGCCCTATGGATACCATGCAGTTAATAAGTACATAATGCCTTGGAGAAAGATATGTAGGGGAAATTCCCAGTATTAGCATTTCTGTGCAAAACTCTAAACAAGTCAGGAACATATTAGATAATTGTCATGTTATGATATCAATTGGGACCAAGATTGCCATCGCTAAGTAATGCGATCATAAAGCACAATGTCTCTGTTGCCATCATAACTTCCAAACACATGGATTCCTAATCAGAAAAAAAGAGGTAAGGAGCATGGGGGGGGGCCAGAGAGGCAGTGATAGGATTCAGCCAGTTCGCACCACTTCGGCAGAACCGGTAGCTAATTTTTTGTTGCCCAGGCCCAGAATGGACTTCCAGAAGCGGCATCCACACACAGAACCGGTTGTTCACATATTTGAATCCCACCACTACAGAGAGGCGAAAGTGGCTATGGGAAGCCTGGTACAGCTTATGAATAGGAAGAGGCCAGGGAGGGGATGCTATGGTGCCATGAGAACACAGGAAGGCCTTAGGATGGAGTGAGTGCGTAGCATAAGCAAAGGAAATCTGAGGGGACTTAGTGACTCTGCTTGTGGGAAACTGGCAGGGAAAATCACAAATGGTGATTATGTGACCGCAATCACTTGCAACAAGGTCTTCAACAACATCCACAGCAACCTGGAATTATGGAAAAAATATATTGCAGAAATCTGATCCTTATATTTTTGTATCCAAATGACTAATGCAAGTACATACAATAAATCACTGTATTTGTGTCATGACATTATAATACCCTCCCTCCACCAACACTCACACTTATGAGAACAGCACCCAGTTTACACATATTTAGTGATTTATCTTTTTTGACAAATCATTTTGACAAACCTGTAAAGCACTTTGCCTCGTGGTATTTCCTGCACTTGGTACTATATGATTTGTCTATTTTGGCAATTATTTATGGAGTTGTATACCATCAATAAAATATTTTATGCCATTTTTCTCTTAAGTTATAATTTTCTGTAAATTTATAGATTTACACCATAGTTCTGTTATGTTATGGCTGTTTCTTTACAACCCTACAATTTTTAATTTGTTCTGTCTCTATGTTATATAACCTAATAGGTGGCCTTGATTCTATATGGGCATTTCAAATTGTGACACCGCTCTCAGAGCTTTACATTTTCACAGGTTCCAACTCCCGTACAGAGCAACATAGCTTTGGTGGTTGTCTGGCTGCTAGAGGCTGTAGTCAAGAACTTAACTTGTGCTCTACAAAGATTGAGTCAATATCCTGAATATTTACATTCACTGGCTTTGGATCAGTTCCATTCCTTCCTACTTAAGACTCTGGCCCCCTAAATGTTCCTGAGTTCAGGATCTGTATTCAGTTTCTTTTCATTGTGACTTTTTATCGGCAACAGCCTTCAATTGTGATCATCTCTGGAAGAATCCAGGATTTTACTGGGGCACATTTATCTCTCTCTTCACTCTGTAACTCAGGGGTGTCAAACTCACCGCGTCACGTGATTTGTCGCGAGGTATAGTATAGGGGGTACCTTGCTCAATAGTAGTAACTGTGAGAGGGATCTCTGAGTCCTAGTGGACAATCACTTAAATATGAGCCAGCAGTGTGCTGCAGCTGCCAAAAAGGCCAACACAGTGCTAGGCTGCATTAACAGAGGGATAGAATCAAGATCACGTGAAGTATTAATGCCACTTTACAATGCCTTAATAAGGCCAAACTTGGAATACTGCATCCAGTTTTGGTCACCACGATGTAAAAAAGATGCTGAGACTCTAGAAAGAGTACAGAGAAGAGCAACAAAGATGATTAGGGGACTGGAGGCTAAAACATATAAGGAACGGTTGCTGGAATTGGGAATGTCTAGTTTAACGAAGAGAAGGACGAGGGGGGACATGATAGCAGTGTTCCAATATCTCAGAGGCTGCCACAAAGAAGAGGGAGTCAAGCTATTCTCCAAGGCGCCTGAAGGCAGGACAAGAAGCAACGGATGGAAACTGATCAAGAAGAGAAGCAACTTAGAACTAAGGAGAAACTTCCTGACAGTTAGAACAATTAACCAATGGAACAACCTGCCTCCAGAAGCGGTGAATGCTCCAAGTGACCTTCAAAAATTCTTCTCTGACCTGTCGGTAAACAGACTTTACCACATCCCAAGGACGGACTCGTCCCCCAACCTGAGCTACTGGAGGTTCCAGGGAACCAACTTTATTATTATTATTATTATTATTATTATTATTATTATTATTATTATTATTATTATTATTATTATTATTATTATTATTATTATTATTATTTCGCATTGCCGGAGCTGGAGTGGGCATGGCCTCTGCATGATGCAACCAGCCCATGGGCCAGCAGTTTAACACCCCTGCTCTAACTAATGAGTACCAACTAGCTTTGGATGGTTGACAGGATTAGTCATATTTTCAACATACTTTTATTTTGGCCTTTCCCCAGCCACTGAATGTTCCTAAAATTGCTCTGTTTAATGTTCTTATTTTGTAATGTTGTTATAACTGTTTTAAATTTGAAGGGAGTTTTATAATAAGAAACAGTATGGATATAGTTTAAAGAAATAAAACAACAATAACAATTTACTTGTACTTCTGGCATAAATGGCCATTACTTCTGAGTCATTGTGGCTTGGACTGCTTTGTGTAACAGCCTTGCTGGAAAGAATACTTGTATAGCCACTCTGGTCTCCTTCATTCTACTTATCAACCATCTGATCAAAACCAGCTGTTTACATTAAGAAGAGGTTACATATGCCTCTCCATTTGGGAATATGCTTAACCATATGTTCCTAGTGTGGGGTTTAGACTTAAAGCTTATGTCACAAGGTATGTTTTTAGTGGGCTTTTTCCCTGCTCTGTTGTTTCAGTCTGAAAAAAACTAGGAGAAGATTCAGACAATCCACGTACTGTAAACAAATTAAACAAATCAGATGAAAGGACTCTTGAGGATGCTTTTTGGAGTGCAGATAGGAACATCAAAAAGATGGAACCAAAACAATGTCTACTTCTCAAACAATGTCAGGAAACGTCTCCATGCTATATGTAAATATGATAGGCATCAGTAGTGGCTAGGTTCATAGATGTATCTCTTTATATTAGAGACGCCATATAATATTAAGACATACTCAGCAACAGTGAGTTAACACATCATAAAAATCCAAGTCTTCAGCCTGAGTGTTTAGAATGGTCGGTGGAGAAAAGCTTTCAATGTGCTATTTAGTAAATATTTTCTAAAAGCTTGTTGAGAAAAATTAAAGCAACACATGAGGGGGAAAGTGACATTTTTAAAATTGTTTTCTGAATAAAATACATAAATCCCCCCTTGTAATTCATGTAGATTATTCAAATCTGTTCCCGCTAACATTACTCATTTTCTCTTGGGATCTATATGGAAACTGAGAGACAAAGACTTACAGATGAACAGCTAATCCTTAGATCAGTACAGCTGTGCAATGTTCTCTTAAGCATAGCAAATGTGTGGTATCTCTGAATCTGAATGTATCAATTCTCATTACGTTCACTATAAACTAGAGATTCCAGTGTCCTGATGAATGTATAAACATCCATGAAAAATAACAATCTTCTTCATACATATGCTCTGGAACTCACTTGGCAGATATTCTTAATCAATGGATACATCTACATTTCTATGTCCTGGTTCACACAGTATGTTAACTTTTGGTTTGCTTCATCATGGCATAATTCAAAAGTAGCTGTTATATTATGGCATAAAAATTGTTTATAATCCATAATGGCTAGTTCATGCAACATAGAAAGCTACAATTAGGCTAGCCCTCCGAACCTCAACTTCAACTTCAAATTGGAGTTGAATACCACACAGCTGATAATTGTTGAGGTTGAGAAACAGTAGACTAGACCACAGGGGTCAAACTCATCACATCACGTGACATGTGCTGCTGCATTCTACCACAACTGCAATCGCTGAAAAATCAGTCTTTAAATCAGAGCATTGCAATCAAACATATTGTTTCATTGATTTCCATATTGTACACTAAAGTTCTGTTGGCTCTTAACACTGTTTCTAACACTGTGGATGCAGCAATTGGTCTGCGGAAGCACATGTGCATCAGAGTCAATTCTAGATTTGATAGACCTTAACACTGGAGGGTTAAAAGATAATCAAAGAAAGGTGGCATAGATTTTTGATAATCCATCATAATGATTTTATTCCAACATGAAAGGTAGCAGTGAAAGCAATCAGCCAGCATCTATCATTCAGTGCTGAAACCTGAATGCATACAAGGACACATTTGAATGCATTCCTAAAAGAGCATATTGAAAGTCTGCAATGTTGGTCATGGCTTTGTCTTTTATGAAACATAGTTTAGAGAAACTTGTATATAAAACTATGTCTATGAGGAAGAGCTACATAGAACTATATTTCTTAGAGAAAAGAGCAAGCACATTTCCCAGCTGTGTTTTCATTTTACTCAAAAATATATGATGAAAGAATTATGCATAATACTATGTGATATTGAGATGGAGCAGATCTGATACATACTTTCCTGCTCTTGCTCTGCCTTTCTTGGTTAGTTTCAACTGGCAAATAAACAAGAATCATTAGAAATGGACTGAAGAATATGTAATGGTAATGAGTATACAATTCTATGTTTTATATGTTTTATGTTTTACATTTTAAACAGCTGTGAATTGTTTTTTTTTCCAGTGTGGCAGTACACAGTCAGTCAGTTTATCAGTCAATCAGGCATGCTCTTGAGATGAGAACAAGGCAGATGCCATTGTTATTGCCCCAGAAAGAGCCAGATTATTCTACCTCTGTTTACACAAAAACACCAGGAAAAAAGGGGGGGAGGGGGTAGATTAAGAGCAGGAGCAATCAATCCTATTTTCACTTGCCAGATGTAAAGTGGCAAGATGTTTTATAGAAAGCAAAAGATGGCGAACAGGATTGCACATGCCAAACCTGCTTCTGGTTTTCAAAATGTTCAATGTAATATATGCAGAAGTGTTATACAGCCATATTAGTTAGCTTGAAATTCTTTGGGTATCAAAAACCATATCCATCTTGAGTAACTTGTATAATTGGGCTTTAGGAAAAACCTGTTTCTTGGCTGACTTACATTCTCAATGAAAAAGTAGATTTGACATTGGGAGTTTTTCTTGACCGTCATTGATCTCTAGATTTTGAGTGCAAACAATGTCAAGAAATCCACTTCTTCAGTTGTAACCATTGAAGAACTGGTCAGACTTGGTTAAAGCAATGCATGAAGTATGTGAGCTTACTGTCCAGGAATATCGGGAAAATTCAACTAATGCAAAACAGTGCAGCCACTTTGCTAACCAGTGCATGATAACATGATGTATCCCTTGTAACATTTGCACTTCCAACCATTTTCCATGCTCAATTTAATATTTTGGCTCTAATATTAGAGTCCTAACTGGCTTGACTAACTAAGTTATGTTTTGATGTGCTATCCAAGCCACTCTTCAGTCATTCAAAATTAAAATTCAATAAATGTAGAGTAGCAGTAGCAGATTCAATTTTTTAACAAGCATTTGTATTAGAATGTTTGATGGAAATCCCACAGGTGAAGAAAATGCATAGAGGCATTAAATGCAGAGGTAACAGTACTTTTCCTCTTGAACCTTTTCATGTAGGTTCATTAACTTTACAACTTCACAGGAATACATGCTGTTGAAATATAGAATTAAACTAAAGAGCAGTCGTTTTTATCTCTGCAAAACGTCACACAACTTACATGATGGTATAATGTGTAATTCTATAATGAATTTGCTCTTTGTCAATTTAGTTTGAGATGGCACCAAATATCATAGATATATATGTAGTCCAGGGCTGAACCTAGAGTCGTTGGTGCTCTTTTTGACGTTGGTTGTTTACTTGCAGGTGTTCCATTACTTAACTACTGGTAGGTGACAGCAAACTCAGACACTGCTTATTTTCTTCATATATTAAAATATATTTAAAATATGTTTACATAAGAAAAGAAAACTCAATAGCACAATAACAAATTCACCTTACTAACTTCGAAATGCAATTTAATTTCCAAACTTATTTCTCTCTTTTGACTGGACATTTCATTCAGAAATGAACTTTTACTGTTGTTTTTGTTCAGTCAATTAGTGCTTTCTGACTCTTGACCCAATAAATATTAGTCCACAAGGATTGTCTGTCAGTAACTGTCCCCTTGAGTTCTTGTAAATTCATGCTTTATTATCAGTGATAAATATCTAACCATCTTGTCATTTGTGAGCTTCTTTTTAACTATGATTTTTCAAGCATCGGTGTTTTCTATAGTAACTCTTGCCTTGGCATTATGTATCCAAAATATTTAGGTTTTAGCTTCATTATTAATGTTTCTGGTAGACAGTCTTGAGTTTACTTATTTAATAGGGAATATACTTCTTGCATTTCAAGGAATTTTCAATCATGTTCTCCAGGACCACAAACCAAGGACATCCTTTTTTGACATTTTTTGTAGTCTTAAGAATACATCCATTTATCTGATTCTATGTACTTAATATTTTCCCCAATATTGGGGATTCTCCTTTCATGATTACAGGCACCATTCCTATGATTATAGTACATAGCTGCAGCTAGGCAATTTTGTGCAATCTTGAAAACTCAAGCAGATTGAATCTTATCAGTTCTTAGATTCAAGATACCCACATACTAGATAGCAAAGGCAATAAACATTCTATCTCCCAAAACTTGCATGTGTTTATTAAGTCACTAGGAACTAGGAAGCATGATCATTTAGAATCTAATAACATATAGTTTATCTGTTGCATTTTTACCCCATTTTTCAAAGCAACTATTGTTTACTTTGGCTTTTCTTTTTTCTTTTCTTCAGTAAAATCCTAATGATGTGCAATCCATAAACATTGTCCTCAGCAATGGGAAATCTTTTCTGCCACGAAGTTGCTTTCCATTTTTCAAAAAAATATTTTAAAAGTCATGTCTGTTTACAACAGGGGTCTTTAAACTTGGCCCTTTTGTGACTTGTGGACTTCAACTCCCAGAATTCCTTAGCCAGTGTGCCTGGGAATTCTGGGAGTTGAAGTCCACAAGTCATAAAAGGGCCAAGTTTGAAGACCCCTGGTTTACAACATGCAAGCTATAAAACTGTTACTTGAAAGATTCTTGATAAAATATTGCAACTGAAATATATTACTGGGATAAATAATCAAAAGGCATTTTATCCTAAAAGAAGAACTGGGTTTACTATCAACCATTATTTGGCAAGAATCTCAGAAGTACAAATCAACAGTGCCTTTGTGTTTTAAAGAGCCATTTGTTTTGGGACAGTTTGAAGATCATGATTGAGAAAACAAAAGTAGATCCAGATGTTTAGCTCATACCCAGGTGTGTTTGGCTGGATCTGTCTTGCAATGAAACCTTTCCCATATGATGTTCAGAAAAACATTGCCTGGATATAATTACCCATAGAAGGTTAAACCTGCTACAAAGTAACCCTGATTTTGCTTTGATCTTTTAATTGTGAGGGGCATCACTTAATTGTCACTTGAATACAATACAATGTTTTTCTTTTGCTTTTCTGTTTGTTCATTAGCCATTATCACAGTGTAGGGTTCTAAAGCACTTAAGCTAAGAAATGTATCTAGCACAATTAAAATATGCATGTAGCAAAATGAAGAGACAAATATATGGAAGATCATCTGACTACCGTTTTAAAAGGAAAAAAAACTGAGAAAAATAATGTAACAGATGGCTACATGTGACCAAAAACATTTTTCATCTAGTAGTTGATGTTATTTTAACAGGAAGTTACTGTCTATAGAGTTGGATTAGCCTTTTTAAAAAGTTGAAAAGTTGTTTGCATAATAGTGTCACAAATAATGTTAAAGTACAGTGGTACTTCGGTACTTGCCTGCTTTGAAACTTGTCGAAATTGATACTCGACACATTTTTTTTGTAAAAATTTTGTCTCAATACTAATCATTTGTTTGGTACTTGACGCGCAAACTAGAATTTTGTGGTGTCGTTTGCCTTGTGACCCGCTACCCTTTCTGGCTGTAACAAAAGATCACATGCTAGTCATGTGGTTTGTTTAGTACTCAGTGCTTTTAATACTCATAATGCCATTAATTCACCAATTAATGACACGTACCGAGGTATCACTGTACTATTAAAGCTTAAATATATTTTTTTTAAAAACAGACTGATGACTTTATATAAAAAAAGTCAGGATAATAAATCTTAATACACTCCCACTTTCTGCCTCCATACATTCTGCTTGTTTCTCCTCATCTTTTAATTATAATTTATATTTTTATTATTATTTTACACAATAACTGTGATGTTGTAAGTCCCCCAGAGTCACCTTGCACCTAGATGGGTGGCAAACAAATTTAATAAATAAATAAATATATCCAGAACACATTCTCCTCAGCACCCAACAACCAGAAAAGAAGGGGTTAACACTAGGCAAACAATCAAGCAGAAAACAATATCCTAATCAGGAACCACCAAGAAGAAACCCATACCTCAACCAAAATAGGCAGGGTGAGCTACTGCATATAAACAGGGAGCAAACCCCACATTTATTTGTACTGATGATGTTACCTATTGAGTAATGAAATATCGGCAAACAACCAACCAAGCTCAGAGAGCACCTAGGACTCCACAGTTCAACTTTGAAGTACATATATTATCTTCTGTTGGATATGTTTTTGATTCATTTGGTACAGAGTGACATAACCTAACCCATCTGAAGAGCCATGATGGCACAGTGGTTAGAATACAGTATTGCAGGCTAATTCTGCTGACTGCTAGTAATTTTGATCCGGAGGTCAGTTAAATGAGGATCCAGATGATCGGGGGCAATATACTGACTCTGTAAACCGCTTAGAGAGGGCCGTAAAGCACTATGAAACAATATATAAGTGCTATTGCTATCTTGCTCCTCTTTTTCAAATGAGGTCTTGGCAATTCTTTTGTTATAGCTACCAATGTACTTTCTGTATGAATTATAAATGAGTTTCAAGAATATGTATCAGAATTATTACCATTAATATTACTTCAGATATTATTATGAATAGCAGTATGAGTTACTAAACCTGAAGTTCTTATTGTTTGTATTAAAGAATAAGACTTGCAACTCAGAGTTATGAATTTAGCATTATTTCTTGCTAAATATCATACTTTGAAATTTGATTATTTTTGAAGAATTCTTCCTCCTCCTAAAAGTCACATTTCTAATCCAATTGAAGCATTTTAGTACTGGGTTTACATTCATATGTCTAACTTCCCAATTACAGCCTCTGAATCATCAGATGCCACAGCAAATTCCAGATTTTATGCAAAACTCATTATTTACCAGTAATAAGAGCCAAGTCATACTTCCCTATGGAAAATGTTTCAAGCGAATCTGTTTTGGTAATTAAACAAAGCAACTCACAACTTAAAGAGCAAAGTTTTTCAAGGTTATTTCCTATAGAACAATTACAAGAACTTCTTTGTCTCCCCTTGTCTCTCTAATACAGGGGTTTTCAAACTTGGCCCTTTTATGATTTGTGGACTTCAACTCCCAGAATTCCTCAGCCAGCATGCCTGGCTGAGGAATTCTGGGAATTTAAGTCCACAAGTCATAAAAGGGCCAAGTTTGAAGACCCCTGCTCTAATAGCTCACAGTGCTGTCTCCTCACTTCCTGTTCTTTGTTCAAAGTTCCCCATTCTTTTGCTTTTCAGTTGCATTTGTAGTCCAATCAATCAGGACTTCACTCAAGAGCAATAGGCACAAAGGCCAGGTTTTCCACTCCAATGTTTCATATTACAACTAATCATAGTCATGACATTGTCTAAAGCATACTGGCTGTAGAATTCTGGGAGTTGAAGTCTACATGTCTTAAAGTTGGCAAGGCTCATCTTAAAGTTGGCAAGGTTATCCTGCTTGCTCCAGCACAAGAACACCCACTAACTGCCTGCCTCTTCTGAAGGAACTTTCTAGCTATGAAATTCTGGACCATTTTGTTTGCTTCTTTGAAGTTCATTAGTGGACCAGTGAAAGGTTGCCTTTTTTTTTTACAGTTCACTAGTGAAATGTTGAGATATGTTGTTTTTACAAATGTATTAAACCAATAAAATAGGCTGCCATAGGAAATAGCCCTATTGCAAGACAGCACTTGAAGCAAACTAATATAAGCCAATTTAGAACTTTGAATAAATCATTCATATATGAAATAATATGCCAATTTAGAACTTTGAATAAATCATTCAAATATGAAATAACGTCATAGTCCAAAAACTTTAAAACTTATATATTTGGATATGTCCTTTGCCTTTGGAATCCCTGTTTCTCTCTGAACTTAGTTGCTTCCTTGCAGACATTTCATTACCTAGTATACTCAGTGTTATCTTCAGATGCTGATGATGTTATCTAGTTGGGTAATGAAATATCCATAAGCAACCAAACTCAGAAGGTACCAGGAATTCTACAGTTTATCCCTGAGCTGCGTATCTCTGATAGTTATTTGTCCCTCCCAATGAGACTGGTTAACATAAGATCAGTGGAGACATTGCATCAGAAGAGAATTCCAGCTGTGAAAAGCAAAAGAGCAAGCGTGTGAAAAAAAATAATGTTTTTAATATTAAAGAGAACAATAGAGATGGGATATTGGGAGAGGTTGGGAAAGTAGTAATGACTTATCAGAATTTTATTCTGATATGTCTGTATTTAGTGATATGGGAAATATTATAAGCAACCCCCAGCTTTCAAGGTAGGGCATAAAAAATCTAAATAAAGACATTCAAGACAAAGAAGCTTGCATACCTTCTGGTAAAGGTAACCTCAGATGGCTACAGTTCTATTTTTGCAATGTGAGAACTCTGCGTTGTTATGCAGTTCTTTTTTTAAGTTCTGTATTAATGCTGGTAAGGATTTCAAGAGTAGTGCACTTTAAATATTTGTATTCATTGCAGACAAGGAGTCTGTAGAATCAGCATTTTAGCCAATTAAGTTTTAATCAGGACAGAATGTTAAAATATACTAATTGAGCTAACCCCGTTGGCATGTTTTGTCTTCCTTGGTATGTCACTCTACATTCCTTCATTTCACTGCTTACTGCAAAGTAGAACAAATGTATATACTATTGCCAACATCAAAGATTAGGAGAGTCACTCTCAGGGCTAGTTTTTCCAAATTTTTCCTCTGGGATTGTGTGATATTTATATCAACATTTATATGTAATCCAGAAAAAGGGTGTTTGACAAGATCTATCACCAGGTTAGAGAACACAATACTGCAGTCGTATTCAGTGGTTGTCTTCTTCATAGACCTAATAACATAAACTGGAGACATCCATAACCTGAAGTGAGAGTAAATTATAGAAATGCAAACTCTTCAAAAGAGTTGATCAATATGTTGGAGTGTAAACAAGGCACCTCTGTCTGATATAGGGAAGTCAGTACATGAGGGGATATTACACTTTGGTCATAAACTTAAAAACTTGACTGCTTCTTTCTCTCCTGCAGTTTATTTGAGTGGACTTTATAACATAGATAAATCTTTGGATTTGTGACAGCTTTGTATTCACATTTACTGAACTAGGCAAGAAACACTGAAAAGACATGCAGATAGAAACCCTTGTTTCCACTGCTGACACTGTGCCAGAAGTTACCCTTGCGTAAGATGAATGAAGGTTCCTGAATAAAAATTAGCCTTTAATTTCTGTAAAGCAATTCAGTTGCTTCAGAGAGGATCTGGTTTGCTGTCTCAGCTGCATACCAGGTGTTTTCAATTGCTGACTAGAAAAAAAGTGCAGAAATAGTGTTTTGGCCTTCTGACAGCAGTTAGTGGTGCCTTAGAGCAATGTGAATGGTGCCTGTTGGAAGGCCTCAGTCATCAATCTATGAGGAGGGTATCTTTTGTCACTGTAAAATGAACACAGGAATACCACTCTAAAGGACTGGCAAGAATTATTCACACACCATCTAATGTTTATCAGGGTTACAAACACTAAGCCTTGTCAAATAAATTGGCAATATATGTAGATTGGGACTGGATCCTAATCTATAATAATAGATAATTTCAAAAATGGCAGTAACCTAATTGTTAGGAAAGTATACTAATTATGAAAATAACATTTACATACCATATTATTTGTAATGTCAATAGCCTGCTAAACAGTCTAAATCCATCTGGGGAAGACTTTAGCTATTTTGCTCAAGACTTCAGCTATTTTGTATTTCAATGCAGCATAGAGACTGACAACCCAGAAATGGTTTCCACTCAGATGAGTTATTTTAAAAGCAGGTCTTCATGTTTTCAGTTTTCATTAATCCCCCATCAAAAAATAATTGACTCAAATCAAGAAAGACCAATAGTACTTTGTATGTAAAGTGACACTTTTCCAGATTCAGTCTATGGCATCTCAAGTAATTAGGATCACATTGTAAATAGCAAACATATCTTTACATACTTGGTCACATAAACTGGTTACTTTTACTCCAAAGAACTGCAGCCAAAACAATAGTAGACTAGACCAGCGAATAGATTGGTGAAGGCATTTATCACTTCAGCCAGATAAGCAAATTGCACTTTCCCTTTATTTTATAGCAAATATACAAAACATATATTGGTCATTGAGACAGAAAATATTTCTAATGTTTCTTCTAATCTGGAATAAAAACAAATGAAATAACCAGTAGTTTTATATTCTTCTCTGATAGCTTCATTTTATAGTCTGAAGTAGTTACTTCATTGTATTGATAACCTCTGACATAATTTAGAAAGTTTTCCATAAGTTAATATACAAACTAACATTTTCCACATAAATATAAGAATGAGGCATTTGATAAAGTCGAATGTATCTTTTATATTGTTCCTGGTTTTAATTTCTTTCTGGGAATTAGAAAATATGTGCTAGGTTGCATTTCTAGAATCAAATTGATAGAACAAATGTANTATTATTATTATTATTATTATTATTATTATTATTATTATTATTATTATTTGATTTCTAATACATTATCCCAGCAATTTATCTGCTGACCTAGTTTTCTGATACACTCTGAAGGGTGGGGGAGAGAAAGTGATGAATGCAGAAGATGAACACAAGCAATTTGTCACTAATTATCAAAGTTACAAAGTTGCTCTTATTTATCTATTTGATCTCTTGATTCAGTTACATCCCATCTTTCTATTGCAGCAATTGTTCAATGTAGATAACATTTAGTTATTTACAGATAGAGAATAAGAGCCAAATGGAGCTAGTATGTGATCAGGTTGATAATTTTTGCTTTCTATTAGTCTCTTTTATAACATTCTGATGGAACATCTTCTTTCTAACTACAGTTGAAAGAGAGAGGAGATCAGCAGAACAAATCTTTCTATGTAGAATCATACCCAAATATAAGGTGTCAGAATTAATATTTATACTTTTTCTTCAAAGGACTTTTTTAATATATGAATTCAGGAATATCAGCAACATTTAATTAACTGTGCAGAAATCCAAGGAAATAAATTTATCAAAGAAGGATTCATACACTATATTAATCCAGGGTTTTTATTATTTTGATGGAAAGACTGCATCATGTTGCCTTTATATGCAATGGCCATGTAATATATTGAAAACCATTAAAAAGAAAAGGGTTATTTCAGATGTTATAAAATCTGATCATGTTACCTAGTTTGGTAATGAAACATCTACAAGAAAACCACCAAGCTCAGAGAGCACAAGAAACCCACAATACAAAATCTTAACCTGTACCAGTTCCCTTTATTTTAAACATTTTTGACAAAAGCATAATAAAGTACTGAAAGATATCATAATCCTTATACTTTGTTACAAAATTAGTAATAATATAGTACTGAAAAATGGGTACAGGGCTTTTCTCTAAAGACCCTGGATAGAGTAATAATAACATATGCTAGTTTTCTTAAGCTTGGCAATTTTAAGATGTGTGGACTTCAACTTCCAGAATTGGTTAAAGAAATTATTAAACCATATCAACCACCAAAATTTAACTGGGATTTTTAAAGTTTGGTTTCTTGACCCCTGTCTAGATCCAGCTGCAAAATGTTTAATGTACTCTTGAGACTTTTATTCACAAGGAAACCTGTCTCTCTGATCTTGGAAACTTTCTAATTAATTCCCAAGGTTTATTGATTTTATGTTCTGGAAATAAAGATCCACTTAAAGTTCTGATTGAAAGCCAGTCTGATCACTACAGTTTTAGTTTTTGTCACGGGTACCGTGTTAAAGTGAGGGAAGGGAATATAAAAAACATATAGCCCTAAAGTTCCAAATTTATATCTGGTTATCTCAACACAGATTGTATTTTGTACACGGAAGGCCAATTGTGCTGTAGGTCTTTGATCATGGTGATCATATACAGAGATTTCTTTAGTGTTACTATTCTTCATGTACATTCTCAATATTTTGACATAATAGCTACCAGTCATTCTTGCTGACAAAAAGAAAAGAGTTGTAGCAATTAAACATGTGATTGAATCCAGACACTTAGATGGTAGTCTTCCCTACAGTTTACATGTGGGCCCAATTACATGGGCATAAATCCATTTATGTACATACATGTTTGTGTCAGTGCAGTATCCATACATTAGGAACTCTATTGTTTTTTTTTTGTAGGAACCATGAATCAAAAGGAGACGACAGCATATTATATGCTTTGCAGATTGAAAAAGACATCTGTTGCTCATTCTTTTAGCCCTATGTTGCCAAAGCATAAATATGAAAATCAAGAAGGTAAAAAGGCAAATGATTCTGCCAACAATTGAAACACTTTTCCCCCCCCCCCACGCTTTTTTTTTTTTTTTTGCTTTGGAAGGACAAACTGTTGCCCTTAAGAAACGTTATAAGACTTGTGTTATCACTTTGAGCGTATATGAAATACCAATATTTCTATTTCTACAGTTCTCTTGCTGAATTTCCTTTTCTGATTTAATTCTGGCAGAAAGTGTTCAAGATTCTTAGCAGAGTCGCACTTACTTAAGTAAACAGTTTTGTAAAGCTAGGGGGTACTATTTGCTAAGGGGAAAGATAGGAAAGTTATTTTCATGTGAAGAAAAACAATTGCCCACCAAGACGTAATTGAGGAAATGTTCCAAATTGTGAGTGGAAAACCCTGGCCAGACATATTTTGGCTCCTGAGAAGGATGGCAGTGGTGTTTGCCTTCCAAGTATAGCAGGCCAGGTGATTGATTTCATATTTCATTCCCAACGTGGGAACTTAGTTTTCATTGCCTGTTACATATGGTGGGAGAAGGAGGAGGAGGAGGAGGAGGAAGGATTCATCAGCTACTGTACCTTTCAGTAGTAGCTTCCTGCTGCCTAATATCATTTAAAGCAACTATTGTTGCTTTATAAATTTGCTATGATTCTAGAGTTCCTAAATTGCACTTAATTACTTAGCTATTATACTTGAAAAAGAGACTTTTACATATACATTTTTCTTTGTAATCAGAGCAATTGCTCATTATGTTTTGAAATTGTTGAAATTATATATCATTATAAAAAGTAATTTAAAATAAGTTTAGGAAATGAATCGTGAAAACTATTCATTTGTTGAAGAATGAATAGCTTTCAAAATTTATTCTTCAAAAAGAGTGAAGAGCCAGTGTGATGTAATGGTTAAAAGTGTTGGTCTAGAACCCAGGAGACAGTGAGTTCTAGTCCTCCCTTAGGCATGAAAGCCAGCTGAGTGACCTGGAGGCCACTCATTTTCTCTCAGCCCAACTCACCACAAAGGTAATTATCCATTCAGTCAAGTCCGACTCTTGGCGATTCTAAGGGCCAGGTCTCTCTACAACTTCTGATCTTGCATTATTTCTTTGATTTTTTTTTCTATGCTCTGGTTGGTGTCAGCTTTGATGGTGTCCACCCAGCATGTTCTTTGACAGCCTGGTTTCCTTTTACCACTAACTCTTCCAAACATAATTCCTACCTCCAGTGAATTCCCCCACATGACCTGGCCAAAGTAAGTGAGACAAGTTTTGTGATTTTGCTTTCTAATGATATGTTTGGTGTTATGTACTGTAGTACTTGCTTGTTAGTCACCTTTGCTGTCCAAGCAATATGCAGGAGTCTTCTCCAGCACCACAACTCAAACCAGTAAGTTACAAGTAAAAGATCTCTAAGAATACAGCTCTTGGTTTCCTTACAAAACTGCTTATTTTATAGTTTCCTTCACAACTAGTGCATAAAGTGAGGCATATTTTATTATAAATTTATTGACATAAAATTTGAAAATGTGCTCCTGGGTAACAATGTCTGGGTGTATATCAAACAACTGCCTATTTCTCCTTAATCCCTTTTCCCCTGCATATCCAATGTTCCAGAGCTGAAAAAAAATTATTTTCCTACTTTTTCCAAAACTAAGACTGTGCATCAGGATTGAATTAGAGGGTTAAGTATATTAAGAACTACTGCAGAGAATACATAATTTATACCGAATGCGTAGAATTCATGTTTTCCTTTTGGCTGCAAAGTATGGCATATAGTACAAAAAACTCTGAACCTTAGTTTTGAAACACTTCAAACCTCATAAACCAAGTGTGCAAATTAAGGTCATATTCACACTTACCATTTAAGCTGTTCCTGTCCTGTGCTCATGTCAGCTTGAATCTAAGCCAGTTTAATAAAATTCTGCCTGGACTGAGACACTTAAACAACAGCTTACAAAATATTCAGTCTGCAATGTAGCCTACCACATTTTCTTATTGACCCATTCCTCCATAGGCCTTCTCACGTACACTTAAGTAAATTTATATATAGAAAATTAAAGCATAAAAAATGTACATACTAAGTCACAACTTTTTTTTTAAAAAAAATTGAACATCGTTTAGACATAATAGGTGCAATTTGCCTTGTTAAAAAAATGGTTGCTGATTCAAACATGGAGAAATTATTTCTCTGAGCTTTTTACTTTTTCCTGTACTTTTCTTTTTTTAAAAAAAAAATGTCTAGTGGTCAGCCATTTGTCCTGAGGCTTTCTGACCCTGCTGTTTTTCCTCTTTGCTCCTATAGCCTGCAGTGGCACAGTTTTATGATCTGGGATTTACCTCAAGACAAGTATTTTTCTCTATACTTTATCGAGAAGGCATGAGTAAATGTTATAAATGGAATGGCAATAGGAATAAGGAAATAAATTATAGTTTTATACTTTTATGCACAAACTGGGTTTACAGAGATTGGCAAAAAAATGGGCAATGGATGGCATCAGCAGCAGTAAGAAATTGTGCACTTGGAGAAAGAAATCAACTTGTACTAGTGCTCCCTAGCACTGAATACCAACATTATTCCTGAGAATGCCTTCCTAATATTGCATCTGCATGGAACACTTTTTTCCATAATTGTGTATTCATTATTACCCAGCAGCAGTCTTTATTGTACCACACCTTGTCTCAAAGGTGCTTTTTCAAAAGGCAACTGGACTTTCTTTGTTTTTCCTTGAAAATGTTTCACTTCCTATCCAAAAAGCTTCTTCAGAAATGAGAAGTGAAATCTCTTCAAGGAAATACAAAGGAAGTCCAGTTGCATTTTGAAAAGCACCTTTGGGACAACCATGACCTGGATAACTGAGAATCTCCATAGACACTAAACATTTCACTTTTTAAAAAAACAACAACCAAAGCTGTTAAATTAATGGAATCCCCAGTCATGTCCATGACTTTGATTTTATTGGCTTGATAAGCAGTGAAGCCTCTCTCAGAGGCTCTGCAAATTTATATTAGAAGTTACTTGCACAAGTGAAAATGGGATTACATCTAAAGAAAGGAAGCTTTGGGCTTCACTACAGGGACAACAATACACAAACCCCAGAATTGTCAGTGAAGAGCAGAGTAAAAACAAAGCTGGTTTATTATTGACATCATTAATTTATGCACACATTCTATATTGGTAGTGTTGTTGTGTTTTTATTATTGTATGAGGATTGTTTTACATTGCATTTTTATGTGAGCCATTTGTACGCAATGGCATATAAATACATTTAATAAAATAAATAAATTCAGTCCTAAAAGGTTTGCAAAGTCAACAGCAACCACCCATGTTTAGTTCATCATCTGGTGTGAGGATTTTAAGCCAAAGACATCTGTATTCAGCTTTCCCCTTTAAATCCTTTTCTGCAGAAGCCAAACATAACACAATGAGTGAACAAAGCGCTGGCAGCTGATTAACATCTGTTGGTTTGATTAAGATCATAAAGATGGCAGATTTTCAAGATATAATAATTTTAGCTTGCTTTCCAACAAAGGAAGACATTATGTAGCTGCCTTGCTGTGGCTGTAAAGATCATATGCTTTACATTCATATTTCACACCTGGAGCAATGGGGAATCCAGGCTTCTCAATTGTTTGTGGAAATTCCCTTTTATGTTAGACCAATAAAATATATCAGAAACATTCCAGCTACTGTCATTAATACAGTGGAAACTGTAGACTAGCATGCCTCATGTCATAGGGGGCTGCAATGTAACATATTTGCTTGTAAATTACAAAGAAATCAACCAGGCTTGTCTTGGGGGATAAGAGAGACATGATCTTCCTTTGCCAAAGACTGCAGATTAGTCTTTTCCATTTTTGTAAAAGCTTGGAAGACAAACCTGAATGATGTTCTCTTCTCATTTTATCTGAACTGAAAGTAAATCATGTGAAATATGAAATGCCTTTTTGCAGATCATCTTCATTTAGTATCTAGTTCAATGGTTTAACTAAAAGTTGCAAATCAGAGCAACCATAATGGACAATTTTAAAAGGGAATTCAATAAATTCATAGAGATTAAAGTGATAACAATGGCTACTAGTTATGTATATAATCCATCCCTATTATCCAGGACAATGATATCCTACCATTGAATATCAATTATTTTGGGGAATAGAAGGAAATATTATAGGCGTAATCACTGCTTAAGACAGTGTTTCTCAACCAACTTTAAAATGAATGGATTTCAACATGGTGGACTTTATAGCTGGCTGTGGGATTCTGGGAGTTGAAATCCACTCATCCTAAACTTAGTGAGGTTGAAGTTCACTGGCTCCAGAGCATCTGTTTGGCTACTAAAAGTACAGAATGCTAGCTTTGTACTGTTGCAGCAAGATTTTTCTCATGTTCTCATGACTCAAGCTGAACCATATTACTAAACAATTTCCATTTTATAATATGTGCATACTTCTCTTGACCTAGTGCACTTCTGAAAGTGAATAGCAAATATATTACTGTATTTGCAATCTATCTATCTACAATAGCTCATAACAAAATGAGTCAGCTAACAAGCATCCATCTGAGATATTTGAGAGGCTGTGCATGTTTCCAAAATTATTTGAAAGAAGTGCTTTAGAGCTAGTACAAGCATAGCACCTTGCTACTATTCCTTAAAACAGCTTCTCTTTCTTCAGGTTCCTGCAGGAACCTAGAAAAAAGGTTCAAATGCCATAAAAGGCAAATAATTTTAATAAATTATCTCCTTAAAGCAAACATATCTTTTACAAGCAAAACCTGGCAGTCCTTCAATTGCATCATTGCAGCTTGACCTTTTTGGCATGCCCTGTGGACACTTCTGGATAAGAACATTCATAGCTGTGGCACCATCACTTGTTTTCTTCAGTTGCCCTTTTACCTTTCACAAATCAGCTGTAAGTCACTAAGCAGCAGTGGTGGGATTCAGCCGGTTCACACCTCTTCGGCAGAACTGGTAGCTAATTTTTTGTTAGACTTCCGGAAGTGGCATCCACACAGAGAACCAGTTGTTCACATATTTGAATCCCACCACTGCTAAGCAGCATTACTTCAGTGTTTACTTCCCAAGTAAAAATCTGAGAAGAATAAATAAGAAAACCTGTTGAAAACCCATTTGATTGTTAAAGATCAAATAATTGCCTTCTGCAAAAGTTTGGAAAGGATGATGTGAATTTGTGATAACCATATGCTCATGAAGACATTTGAGGAGAAAAAAATTGACAAGATTTTGGGGCATGTTTGGCCAGCAAAATGCAAATTTGTGTTCAATGGTGTGGGAGTGTATTCTATCCCCATTAACACCCTGTCAAATTCTGCTGTTGACCTTAGGGCTGATAGTTGTTTCACAAGGAAGCTTTTTTACCGCAATCTAGTCTGAAGCTTTCCATATGCTCCTGTTCAAACACAATTGGACACTCTTTGTATAGTAAGTGCACAGCATACTTTTTCTTAATTTATTTGATTCTAAAGGGATTCCTTTTGTCATTGTTTCAGAATTCTAAAGTCGAGCAGCATCTGTTTTGTACAACAACAGATTGCTCTGAAAAAGAGCCAAGGTCACTTCTGAACCGTGGCTCTTGAATTACTGGTATAACTCACAATCCAGAGCAATAGGCTTGAAATTGAGCAAAGTCATTCACAACAGTTCTTATGGTAGAAGAAGCAAATCACTCTTTAGTTGAAACACTGGCTTGCCTGTTTGATTGGAATAATGACTCAGGAAGAGGGGGAAAAAGAAATGGCCAGAGGTGGATTCCTTATTACATATAAATGGCTACTTGTGAATGGTGATAATGATATATAGATTAATTTCTAACATATATTGGGCTTTAGGTTTATATTTACTCCAAGATCCTTTTCAAGATAGCTCTTTTTTTTTCACCGCAGTGGTCAATAAGTGTTTGAAGTGAGGCTGATGACATCCCAGCAATACTGATCAAGTTGGTTGTTTTCCCACTATTAATATCAGTAAGGAAACAGCAATCTCAGGTGACCAGATGCATGCATAACTGTTTGCAAAATTGCCTCCAGCATATCATTCAAAGATTGATTACAGCCTCTATCCTGGAAAATCTATGTATCTTAGTGTTACTCAGTTTCCCCATTCTTTCCATCAATGAATGTGTATGGTAGTAGTGTAGTTACAGTTCAAGGAATGCAGCATGAGGTATATGAAATGTGACCTACAAAGAACTAAAGAGAGAGTGCTACTGCAAAATAGAAAAAATTGTACTACTAATGTCCTCTAGGTTGAATTAGTATGCCAGATAGATACCTATGAAAATGCTTCCAAGCACTAATGAGGGAACAGCACGCAATATATGGAAATTGGGTATGGTCTATTAACCATGTGTTTGTATTACGTCTAAAAATCAATGTAAATACCATATATATACATATATGCATTGAACACCAATAGACTTGCTTGATGCAGAGTTGCCACAAACCTTCAGTTTCTTCCCATTCTGATAGGAGTTGCCAGCTTAAGTCAGCTTTCTAGTCAAACAGGTAGATCTAACAACAATCCAGGGGTCAGCCAAAACAGCAAAGTGGTTCCAAATACCAGAGAGTGCAAGAAAGTAGAAATATACAAACTGGATCTGGATCCCACTAGCACAATGCAAGATTTCAAGCAGCTACTCATGGCAATACTCAATACTTTCTACTGATGATTTTCACCCCGGAAGCTGCAAAGTTGAACTGCATAACTTCATTCAGAATGCAGACTTATATTTAGGAGCTGTTCCAATTGCTGAATGAACCTGTACTCCCAAGGAATTGCAGCTCTTTGCTATGACATATTAGCAATAGCACTTAGGCTTATATACTGCTTCATAGTGCTTTACAGACCTCTCTAAGCAGTTTACAGAGTCAGCATATTGCCCCCAACAATCAGTCATACCTTGCTGCTACCATAAGAATGGTATTTTAGTTTGACAAAGTCTTCAATTTCCGAATTTAAAATTATTTCTTTTGTTTGGTAGAAGGATTGCAAGAACCAAACTTTAATTGTGTATATGTTTGTACACATGAATGTTTTGCTACATTCAGGTACATGAAAACTAGAATATATGCCTTGTCTGGTATACAAATCTTAACAGGGACCAGATGATGGAGGTAACAAAGCACTAAGAAAGGTAGTGAACCACATATCAGGCCAAACAGAAGCAAATTAGTCTCCAGTACAGGCAAAGCTATGGCCCATAAAGGAACAAAACAAGATCTCCAGAGTTTAGAGTACTGAAAATAGAGAGTTTAATGAATGTGCTGTTGAAATGGACCATCAGGCACTGATGAAGCTGACAAGGTAAAGCAAGGGTCATCTCCAATTCAATCTGCATCACTTTAAGTGCTTCTGAAGGCCATGGCAGCATTGTGCCAAAAACACTGCACAAGAAGCCTAGTGCATAAACAGTTTAACGGTAATCATCCTAGACTTCTCTAGTTCCATGGGCAATCTGTTTGATTTTCATTATTCCAAATACATGTGAAATGTAACTTTCTCAAATGGTCAGAGGGGCCCCACTGCAAATATCCTTTGTAGTTTAACTCAACATGGTAAACCAATATAGACAGAGCCTCTCAAAGATCTGTAGAATCCAGGACTCTTTATATATTTGATACCCCTTTGTAATAATGAAAGTGTAAAATGATGGCATGCAAACAGAATAAGGCAACAAAACAAACAAGATGTAAATTGCACATTAAAAAAAATAGCAAGGACCTGAATCTGAGCTGTCCTTTGAGCTTAGGCCAAATTATTCCACTATTCCCCATATTGACAGAATAGAGATTGCCATATACAGAGTTTAAGATCGGTAAGCTCTAATTGAAACTAATTTTTAAGCAACATTTAATCTCTTCAAGTTTTAAATACCTATTTAGGGCAAGTATCTGAGCCTAGCTTTTTACTGACTCTATACTTAATTGGCATTTTCTTGGCTTGGCAACTCCTAAGACATTTCTTTGACAAAGAGAAATATCAAGCTTATTAATTTTCTTAATATGGCAGAAGCATAAGTTAGTTGAAAAAGTTGCATTCTGTAATATAAAATGCAGTATAAAATACAAATGTGTATATATCATTTACAGATTTTTCTAAATGAAGTAGATGTTTGATCATTTCTAATAGACAAGTTTCTATTTATCTACTGCAAAAGAGTCTTTTTTGAAGATATATTGGCTTGTCAAATTATGCTGAAGATAGGCCTGTCCTTTCTTGCTCCCAAAATATGAAATGAACACACACACACACACACATGGGATTTAGGTCTTCCCATATCATTTACTTTTTGTTGTCAAGGTACATTGCTTTAAACTCATTTTGAATGTTTTAATGATTTTTTTATTTTAATGTTATTGTTAAAAGGTAAAGATTTCCCCTGTCCAGTTTTGTACCAGTGGTGCTCATCTCCATTTTTTAGCCAAGGGAGCCAGCATTGTCTGAAGATATTTCCGTGGTCATGTGGTCAGCATGACTCTGTGCTGAACACATGGAACACTGTTACCTTCCTGCTGAAAGGGTACCTATTTATCTACTTGCACTTGAATGCTTTTGAACTGCTAGGTTGGCTGGAGCTGAGGCAAAAATGGGAACTCACCCTGTCACATGGTACTTGGGTCTCAAATTGCCAACCTTCTGGTTGATACATCCAGAATCCAGAAGCTACTAGGCCACAGCATTCTGGGTATTATTGTTGATTTTGTGGCTTTTATATTTGCTGTGTATTTTTAAGTGGAATACAAATCCACTATACAATGCTACTACTAATAAAAAAATGAAGCCTCTGTAAATAGATCTAATGAGGCAATCATGTTGATATGGATGAGGTTGATGTGAATCAGGTTATCATGGTGTAGAATTGATATATGCTTGTGTTGCTTTAAAATGAATGTTGGCAAATTTGCACTTTAGAGATGATTTAAGCCTTACCTTGAAACCCATATGTTGATGAACTGTAACTCCCATCAGGGCTGCTAAGAACTATAGTTTGAAAACATCTGGAGGGCCTTGGATTCTCCAGGCCAGTTCTAAATTCCTGTTCCTTGTATACTATAATAATTATTCAGATGCATAGCTAAATGTCTATGGAGATTCTCAGTCATTCAGGTCATGGTTGTCCCAAAGGTGTTTTTTTCACGAGGCAACTGGACTTTCTCGTTTTTCTTTGAAGATGTTTTACTTCTCATCCAAGAAACTTCTTCAGCTCTTATTCAGATGGTTAACACTTATTTCCAATTGTTGGGATCTTTAGTGAAGCCATTGCAACTCTATTCTTTAAAGTGTAGTTGTGAAGTGGCTTGCCTTTTATTGAAATATGCATAAGAACATTTTATTGGGTGTTAGATCAAGATAGAACATTCTGATACTTAACAAAGTTTCAGATATGATCGTGCTATATGACAGCATAGTAAGGATTTGATTTCATCACACTTAGATAAACCAACTCTGAATGTCTGCAAATAACTTTGTTTATATTACTATTGTGTCCTTTCTTGTAGTAAAAATTCAATAAGCATTTAGGTGTTTATGAAAAGACTGCAGTGAATACCTAAATATCTAGAGGAATGGAAGGATCCTCCTAGACATCCTAAAGGATCTTTCTGCTCCATTTGGCTTTAGATTGAACTCATTTTCCATATATTTTATTAAATTAAAACATAAATTAAGTGCTCCTAAGGGCATTTATATGTTTTATACAGCAGTAAAAACATACCGTGCAACACAAAGCACATGTGCTTTTGAAATTATTTCTGCATTGAGACAGTCTTGTAGACTCATTCACCGTTATGAATGAATGAATGGAACTGTGTGTAATACATTCTAATGGAAAAATAAGAAATATTATTTGAACATATATTTTATTTCTGTGACAATAATACAATAAATGTGCATTAAGTTTTATCTGACAAATGATGCTAAGGAGTCAATCCTATGAAGATTGAAATGGAGTAAATATTCTTCTAAGTCAATATGTAAGCTTGGCAATAAACTGGAATTAATACATTAAAAATGCATTTGCATATAAAATGAGATGTTAGATTTCAGTGAATTATATACAGTATATTTATCTCAGAACATGAACTTCAAGAGATTTGTAGATTGAAACTGAAACAAAATTCTTAATGAATCCACAGTCCACTTATCAAATTAAACTACTTCCTAATTACTGTTCAATAAAATGCTACCTAGAAATCAGAAATAAACTTCTTCCCACTAATTGTATCTACTAATCACAAATTTAATTTTCCAGCTGCTAATCACTGTGTTGCCAAAACACCATTCACGTACTGAAGAATTTTGACAAGTTTAGGGAAACTTCAGGTTGTTCTGGAAAAATCATTAGGAAAAATCCAGTGGGTAATGAGAACTGAACCTGTGGAACAGGAAAAGAGAATATAAAACTGGAATACAGTAAGAAACTGAATGGATTATCCTGCAAAAGGTCCTCAATTATTTTGTTATTTATTCAGCACATATATATACTACATTTCTTCTAGGAGGAAAACTGATATACATGGACTTAACTCATTCCTATCTTATCTTCACAAAAACTATTATAGTAGTAAATTATTCCCCAGTAAAAGGACCAAAACAGAAAAAAAAATCATTTTTCTATTCTTGGCTCTTCTACTTTCCTGGGTAGGAGGGGGCTACCAACACTTTTCCTTTTCTTAAGTTTCTTTAATCAGATGGGTTGAAAGAAGAGATGGTCCTGCAGGTTCTTGGCATCAAGCCACATAGGGCTTTTTAGGTTAAAATCTGTGCTTTATATTGCCACCCAGAAGTTTGCCGTAGGCCCTCTTGTTCTCTTCCATCCCAAATATTTTACCTATTTCCGAAGATGAGAAGTATATTTTATTTTATATTGCTTTGCCAAAACTTTTTAAAGTTATGGTAACTGATTTATTTTTTGTCATAAATTTAGCATCTGACGTTTGAGACTTTTCCAAGCAGTATCTGATCTAAGTTTGATATTATGGTCTACCTGCAAATTGAAGTATGTTAATATAAAACTGTTAAATCTACAAAACCAGGATGGGTGTAGATGACTATTTCTTTACACGTGCTTTGATGACACCAATCCTTATCTATGCATTTAGCTAAAGATGACTTCTTGCTTAGGTCTACCAGGTGTGAGGCTGCAAAAGTCCAGACAACCACTAGATGGGAATAAAACACACACACACACACATACACACAGACTGGTGGGATGGAGAGAGATAAATGTGAATTTTAAATACAGTGGATCGTCATTATTTAATGTAGGATTAATGTTGGGGAGAAGTATCCAACCCATTGGAACCTTGTTTCTTAACAAATATCTCAATTTTTAAAAATCTTTCAAACTGCTTTTAGAGCAGAAAAAATGGGGGGGGGGAGGTGGAGGGATGTTCAGAAAACAGAGAGAAAATGTCTGAAGCCTGAGGCTGAAATCCTGCTTTCATGAGACACCATTAAAGGGAAACCTCAACCAAATCTTCAACTCTCAGGTGACAAGGTATAAAGTCATTTCTGCACTGTTTGATGTGGAGTCTTGGAATAAGTTTAATAATGGAGATTGTACTTGTGATTCACATGTTACCATCCCCACCACCTCCTTCTCCTCTCATGCTGAGCCTTGTCAATGCAAAGGAAGGTAGAACCTACACTATATGTCACTCATCAACTATTGACAGTGGAAAGAACTGATTAAAAGCCTCTGGGGTTTGCTATATTGCTGATCTCACAGAGTGCTCATAAACTTATACATCTTTGGAAAACTATCATGTGTTTTTAACTTCCTGAAGAATTCTTGTAAAATATAACTTAACCACATTAGCCTTTGTCCTGTGCTTTTATTCCACTAATGGACAAATTGGGAGGAGGCTGAGAACAAATGTGCTATTAATTACCCAGATGGCTTTTTAATAGAACCTTGGATTATTACTCAGCCACGAAACATTGTCCAGAAATTTCTTAATAATGCCAGTGAGTGCTGCATTCCTTCCAAGAGAATAAAGCTGCCATTGACCAGGAGGCTAAGCTATGTCAGGTTAGTTTAAGAGATAGCAGACAAAGACTGAGTATTGTGTAGGTGGAATGACAAGCCATATCCTAGCTGTCCAGCTTCTTCAGCAATGACAGATTTTCTAATTTGCTACAGATTCTCAGAAAAGTGGGTGGTCAGCTTAGGGGAAAATCAACAGTGCTGCTATTGATAGTGGGTGGGAGAGACATAATTCTGAATTAACCTGAATTGATCTAATGCAACACAGAACCTTAGTAGCAAGATAAAATTAGTATTAGTGTATTAAATGGTAGGTCAGAATGTTAAGTTTCACTGTTGAAAGATCTACATGCACTAAGTCAGAGCATAATACAAACAGGTAATTCACATTAAGTTAATTATGGATGCATCTTTATTCCAAACAAAAACAAATACTAAAAATGCCTCTTTTCATGGAAAAAATAAACATGAAAAGATATGTTTATAACTATTACAAACTTCAGGTTACCTGGCTGTTTCATGTTTTATTTTGGTTTTATTATTTTATAGAAATCATGGTGGCAAAGATAATTGATAGTTATAATTGGGGTTTTTTCATTTTCTTGAATATTTCTGCCAGAGAGAAGAAATTTCATTTGAACTTTTCTTCCAGATCATTTGTTGACTATAAAATCTTCCAAATTCCATTTTAGCTATGATGGGCACTATAGTCTAGGGATAACAACACATTGAAACAGCACCAAATAGGGGAATATACAAATGATAAATTCATTCAAACTAGCATCCTTGTGGCCAGCTATTTAACTCTTGTTGTTCTATAAAATCACAATCACTGTGAATTTTCCATATCTATGTTTCCCTTTCCTGTGTCCACTTTCTGTGTTTCATTAAGAAGTTAAGACAGCAATCTTGTTACAATTGACTTGGGAATAAGCAACAAGTGGAAATTACTTTTAAGCAAGTATTTGTGAGATCTCACTGGACCATGTCCACCCTTAGCCTTGTTGTTCTTTTCCCTACTCTATAAACCTAGTCCTTGAAAATTCAAATCTCCTCTGTTATTCAGGAAATTTGAGTACAAAGACATGGATATCAGTGACAGAGACAGCATTTTAAATGCAGAAAAGCTACAGTTGCAGAGAAAACTCAAGACACTTGCCAGCATGAAAAATCCACAATAAATTTGTGAAATTGACAGGATGCTACAATAACAACAGATCATAGAATCTAAAGTACAATGCATGATATCTTTTCAGAAGCCAGTCCTACAAAACATTGCCAATTTATTTTCACTTTAGAAGTTTAAAGAAGCAGTAATTATGGATGGATGGGCAAACATAGACTGTAGGGCCACCATCTTTTTTTAATTATTATTTTTCAGAAAGAGACGAAGAGGCTTTTCTTACCTGATACACATACTGTGTGGAGGGCAGCAAGGCACAAAGGGGACTGAGGCTGGGCTGCTAGTTAAAATTATTGTATCCCAACACAAATTGTGCTGCCTTCATTGCCAGTCCTTATTCTGGCTCAGCAGTGAGACAAAGGAATCTCATTTTATACAGAAGTATGACAGTGACTGGCAGATTCCTCACTTTCTTTTCCCATTTTACCAAGCTCTATCTGCTGATATGTCAAACCATTGTCAATTTCTCCTTACGTTGGGTGAGATCTTTGGAATGGCAGCATTAAGACCTTTCAAACTGACAAATTTTGTACGTGGAAGAATAATATGTCACTCAGAGTATTTTAAGTAAAGATTTAGGGGGGGGAGTTGTTAGACCTGTGCTGTTGTGCAACCAGTTATGGAATCTGTGGAGTAGCATGAAGAAGAATGGGACCAAGTTCTCCCAATGTTTCGGTTGTGACTTGTTTCAAGGGTGTGGCATCAACTTGTTCAATTGGTGCTCTCTGTTGTTCAGAAGAGGACTACTAAAGTAGTTGAAGGATGGATCAGCAGACAGGGATGCAGCTGAGGGGAAAAAAGAATGTCTACAGAAAACTGGAATACCAAAGAATAGTTTAGGTACTGCAAAGTCCAGGTTAGAATTAGGCCTTCAAGTGGATTTCAGTCATGAAATGGATAGGGACATGAGATTCTGAAGCAGTCTAGAAGAAATCAGTACAAGAATTTCATCCTATGGTTCCTTAGAGTACACTCACATAGTTTCCTTTATCACCACAACAATCTCTTTCTCTTCTCTCTCTCTTTCTCTGGGAAAGAAAACAAAAGGGTTCTGGAGAAGAAGTAGCAAACTAAAGATACTAGAACCAATGACCACAATAGAATGAAGATCTGGCAAACAGACCAGCTCTTTGTACTTCCTATCCAGATAAGGAGATGACTTGAGATCATCCAAATAGCTCCTTGCAAGGAAATGGCACTTTATTCCCACATTCTATCACTCATTCTATGTAACAGGTAACAAAGAACACATTTTACATACATTTTGGCTATTGCTGACTGGCCGTGGCTGGGGGAGGGCTTTGCACAGATTCATCTGCTGCACTAATTACACCCTTTTCTGGACTGGGAGGCCTTGCTCACAGTCACCAATGCCTAAGTCTGAATTACTGCAATGAACTCTTCATGAGATTGCCCTTAAAGACTACCCAGAAATTTCAACTGGTTCAGGACATGGCAGCATGCACAGTAATGGGGGTACCTGCCCATGTAACACTGCTGTTGCATGAGCTGAACTTCCTGTTTCTTTTTGGGTGCATGTCAGGTATTTGTAAAGTCCTATATCACTCAGGGTCAGGCTATCTTCAGGACTGCCTTTCCTTAATGACATTTACCCATGCTGCCTGAACAGGTAGGGTGGGCCCAATCCTGATTCCCTTCCCCAAAATTGTCATCTAGAGGGAGCTAGGAAAAGTATGTGTGCCTTTTCTGTGGCAGTCCCTGCCCTATGGAATACTCTGTCCCCTGCTTTTAGCTTTCCATAGAGCCATAAAGACCTGGCTTTTCCTCCAGGCATTGGAAGATTAAACAATGATCCATTTCTGTGAATTAGCGCCATAATTTTGTTTTTATTGTTTTTAATATTTTATGTTTTAATTGAATATGTTTCACAATTTTTAAAATGATTTGATTAGGAGTTACCCATAGTTGTCTGAAAGATGGGTGGCTATATAAATGTTTTTAAAAATAAATAAATTCAAATAGAGAAAGATCTCTAACATTCGTGGGGAGTTCGCCAGTGGCAAGATACCACTTAAACAAAACCATGAAGGAATTAATTATTTGCACAATAACTGATAAATTACAATAATGTTTAACTAATAAATCATAGAATGGAAGGAAAATCAATCACTTGCTCATGCAGAAAACCTACTGCATAGTATTATAGATTCTGTCTATCATTACATAACAAGTTATCATTTAATAACTGCTTCCTATGTCATGCATACAGTGCATGTAAAAATGGAGTGGGACTTCAATGAAGCATTCGTGGCTGCCAGAATGTCTTTGCTGACTTTCCCACTCCCCTTGGATGGTCCTGTTAGAGATTTTGAAGTCCCCCCACTCTATTGTGGTATAGAATGACAGTAGAATTCCTTCTCTCTTTTCCCCCCCTGAAGCTGAGCCTTCCTTTCATCTTCTTTATCTCACTAATGTTGTGGCTAAAGGCTACCTCTTCTCCAAGTTCCCCTCCCTAGGCAAGTCTCCCATTGATTTACAAATAGTCCTTAACACACGACCATAATTAAGGTCAGAACTACAGATGTAAGTTGTTACAGTCGTAAGTCTAGACATCACATGACCAGACCAATTTTTTTTCAGCATTTTTTTTATGGCTGTTAAGTGAATGCTATGGTCATTAAGAAACTCCATGTTGTTAAACAAACACTGTGGGTCATTAAGCAAATCCTTTTTACCCAATTGGCATTTGTTTTACCAGAAACCAGAAAAGAATTGTCAAAAATTGCTAAGCAACCACCTATAAGTTGATGTGGTGGAATCACCAGTTAAAGGAAAGGGAGGGAAGAGGGTAAAAAGGCTTTCCAGCATAAAGTGACTCCATGGGAGGAAAAAGGAAAGGCCAGACCATTGAAGCCTTAACTGCCGTTTCCAAAGGAATGCAATCAGTCTGGCAAGATTCTTGTAAAATAGGTAATCAATAATAAAGGGCTTTGGCCCATTCACAGAGTTGTTCTGGTTCCTTGCGCTAAGTACTGCCTGCACATGAGAACTATGATGTTCATGCAGCTGATTCCAACGTAAGCTTGGATAGCTGTGGTGGACTTGACATGGCTCATGGAGATCTCCATGACCCTATTTCCACTCATAGTAAGAAGATTTTTTTTAAAAAAAGTCAGTTATGATAATGGAAGCTCTTTACAATCCTAATTGCAGCATGAAGGATTATTCAGGGATAGGACACAGTTAAACCACAGTTAAATCTGGTGTATTATGGGCTAGGTTTTTATCAGTTTGTCTTCGGAAATCCCACAATATTTTAACCTGCACATTCTTGACTACTTTTTAGCTCTATGTTTCCACCAATTTTTCATTATTGGAACATGATAATTTTTAAAGATGTTCCCATGCATCATTTTGGTGACTGTGTTATGTCACTTTTAATAATCTGTTTGTGATATCTTCTTGTGCAAGCTAATGATCTACTGTTCTTATGGCACCCCTGACTTTGGCTAACAATGGAGAAACAATATTGTTTGACATACAGTAGGTTATAGTGAAAAGAAATTGTGCCTGGTGATCTCAGTGAATATCTGTCCTCAGTTCTCTTGAGACTTATTAAATGTCTCCACAGAGCCATACATAGCTTTTCCCCCCCAAATCAGACCATGGCAAAGTGTTTAAAGTGTAGGTTATACAGTTAGCGAGATCCAGAATCAAACTCCAATTCAACTAGGTGGCCTTATACAGGCTATCATTAACAATTTAGAGGAAAGATGGGGGTGGCGGTATGACTGGGGATGATGTGTGAGGGTGCTGTTTTTGTGTGTATACACACATATACAAAGAGGCAGCAGGCTTCCTCAACAGTAGGAGGGTTTTCTGATGCACATACTGCAGAGACATAGAGGGAGATTGCATTCCTTGACTATCACAAAGCATATATTTAACCTAAGAAAATGTTACAAATTTTCCATATTTAAGTAGTATGTAGTTACAAATAGATTTATTATAAAAGGAGATTTAAAAAAAGACGTATCTATTCCTATATTGTACACTGTTTCAGTAGCTTGGAGGCCAAATTTTAGCATGCTATCAATAACAATACCTGTATACATCTATAAAATACTTAGGCAATTTATCTGTCTATCCAAGATACTATCCAGCAACAAAAGCAAAACAAAAAACAGCCTAAAACCCAATTAAAACCCAGATTTTGAATGAGAGGATCAGTTAAATTCAAAAGAAGCTCCATGAAACATGGGTGGAATTTCCTTCTACATAAATATATCCAACACTACTGTGTAAGACTGCAAAATCTATTATTTTACTCTGTATGACTAGTGATGAAAATATTTGTGTGGCATTTTCTTAGGTTAAATTTGATTTCCATCATGTTATAGTTTCACATTAGGAGACTTAAAAAAAAAGAATTCTCATCTGAATAATAGCTGTATACTTTCTTTGAATATAAATGAGTTCCAGTCCATTTTATCTGTGTGCAACTTTGGTGCTTTTTAGAGGGAAACAGGAGATTGTTTTTAGTTTCCCCCATCTCCCTTGAAGGCAGTGACAGAAGGCAAGTTAAATGATGAATGTTCACTTTAAAGTACTCAGTATATTGGGTTTCTTCTCAGACTCATACCTGCAGTCTCTCTGGGAACCCAAAGCAAATGCTAGGAAATCAAGCAGAAAATGAACCTTTACAAGAACTCAGGATGATTCCATTAAAAACAAAGGAAGGAAGCTATATATTGTGAACTATCATTTTTAATCTGAGGGTCTGAAAGCAGGGCCAAGCTGCATATGACACCAGTGAAATCTATGATTCGGCTTTTTTTTAAAAAAAATTGAAAAGCAGCTTTGTTGGTAGGTAATATGGATGAGAGCCATGGCACAGAGTGGACTAACTTCTTTCTCCATGGGCCATGGAAAGAAAAGCAGATTGGAACTTTTCTTACTCTTGCTTTAAGATCCGTTTCAAACAAGAGTCTGTTCCTGTTCCTCTTTAGGGGAAAAATACTGAGAAATTCAGTCATTTAACTTGGGAGGTATATGGAATATGGCCTGTTAGTTGCTTTCATGCAGAATCTTTCAGAATCCATCAAGAATCCTTTGAGTTTATACATCTGTCTGCAACATCTAGGTTTACCTTTCCCAACCTGGGTGTTTAGGCTGTTTTCAGACATGCTAACATAGAATTCTGGAAATTGCAGTCCAAAGCTATTTGGAAGATACTTAGTTTAGGAAGGCAGAAATAAAACATACCATGATCACTGCAGCTACCCACAATGAGGCCAAAATAATAGTTTTTAGCATTCATCCATTTGGCAGTCTACTCAGAAAGTCTTGAAGAGGCAGCAAAAAAGGAGTTAGGAGTTAGGGATTCCATGCTGCCCACGTTTCTAAAAACTTTAAAGCAGCAATGTGGTTAAGACGTATTTGATAACATACGTGTATCAGCCATATTGCAGACCCTTCTTGAGTTTTCATTTACTGGCCGACCTATTGAGTCGATTGAGATGAAGCAGCATGTACAACTGTGCATGTCGCAAAGGCTTTATTACTTTGCATGTGCAAGCACTGATGACAGCCTCTCCACTGTCTCCTAGTCCTTCCTGATCTTTTCTGAACAGTAGTGTCAGGCACCTATGAAAGCGGGTCAGGCACACTGCAAAAAGCACTAACTGTGCGGTATTAGCTGTAGGTACAGTTACAAAGATAGTTCTGTTTTCAAAGTATACATTTGGTACTTTTCTCAGAAAAAAAGGCTTACCTGCCCAGCTAGAAAATACCTGGCTGATGTATTCTCAATATCCTTCTTTGCTTCCCCTCCCATCCGCTCCCCTTCCCCCCCCCCCCATGTCTTTTGGACATATTTTTGTAATTGCTTGTCCTCAGGTACAAAGATGCTTGCAGGAAGTCATTAATCTTTCATGAGCAATTCTGCCATTTCTTAATGCTGAACAATAAACCAGATCCGAGGGGCAAGTGTGCTCCTGTCACAGCATGCTTTGAGGGCGAAAGGAGGAGTTTGGGAGGAGCACAAAACTGATCCAACGAGAGAAGAAATAATGAAATGGTTGTGTTAAAGAAAGCAAAGTAACAGAGCCACGAGAAGGAAAAAAAAAAGTACAAAAGGAAAAAAACCCTCAGATTTGTTCCTTTTTTTTCTCATTTTCATCTGCAGCTTCATTTTTTCTAATTCTGAGAACAGATCAAAATCAACCACACGCACACCCCAAACAAAAGTGATGTGATTGAGCCAAAATTTTCCTTCTTGTGCACAGCCGGAGAGACAGGTTGAGAGAGTCCTGACCTCCGTCCATTTTTTTCAGGGCTCTTGTTTGTGCAGAGCAGGTGAGATGAACTAAACAGAGCCAAAACGGCCAGCTGGAGTCACCTATCCACCAGCTGCTCGTGGAAGGACCACCTGTTATCAAACAAGAAATGGAGCAGAGCAGAGATATTACTGTCACTTCCCAAGACTCTTGTGATGCTTTTTCAGAGCTTATTTAACACACAAATGTCTGTCAAGAGGCATCTCAACTTGGCTCTTTGGCTTTTTGGGAAATCATTGGCACTCTTCAATCACAGTAATTTTTATGGTGGTAAATGACACAGAAAAAAAATCCAACTTAATGAAAACAGAGAAATTAAAATTGCAACTCCATACACACATCTTAGGAAGTAAGCCCCATTGAAACTACTAGATATGACATTTGAGGAGACATTCATGGGAATGGCTTGTTGACATTACTTACTGTTGGCGTAAACACTAACTATCATAACATATTTTATTTATTTAATCAATTTATACCCTGCCTTTTAACTTTGATTAAGACTTGCTTATACTCTGATATTCATCTTGACTGAATTTATTCTTTTCAAAAATATATATATATACACAACAACACTTTTTTAGTTGGTGAAATTTGAGTAAATCAATTGCACCGATTGGTATCATTTCACTACCAATGCAAACAATACTGAAGTATTAACTCAGTACCTCAATTCTCCTTGGGGAAAACATTATACCCACTATTTTATAGCTTTATTAATCGTAATAATTTAATTGTTCTTTGTGCTAGTTGTACTAAGTATTTTACTAGACGTTACATAAGAACTAGAGGAATTAACATCTCTTTTCTGGATTCTGATGTGTGCTATAGGTTCCTGTGTGCTTAGAAAGTGGGAAAAAGGAAGTTAAAAGCAAGCCAGCAACTAAGATAAGATTTCATACTGGCAGAATTGAGAACATTTGCTGAAGTTTTGTGTTACTTTACAATTAAACAAATAAAAAGACATCCAATGTATTATTTTGAGTCAGGATTCATATGCCTTATATTACAAAGGAAAAGTAGGTTAAAAAAATATGAGACTTTAGTACTCGTTAGCCTTCTGTATAACTATTTAAAACATAAATGTCATACCCTGTATTTGTAGCTATTTATAGTCGGTTGCTTTTTGTTTTCACAAGAGGGCTTGAGAATATATGGAATATTATGTAGTTAGAGACAAAATACAGAATACTATTATGTAGTTAAGACTATCATATATACATCATAATCTGCTGATTAAAATAAAAGCCTTTCCCATTTGCATCTTGACACAATAAAAACACCTCCAGCAACATCTTTATTCTGACATGTTGCAAGAATAGCTAGTTTTGAGTAGCTATCCAACACACATGTTTGGTCCAGACAAGGCTCATACTACACAAACCTTGAGCCAGCCATAGACTAAAACACACTGTTATGGGCAGAAGAGTTTGGAGGTTGTGGCATTAATAGGAGGATTTGGCAGCTAAAGGGAGATGGATCTTTGTATGCAACTGTAAAGTAAGGCTACTAGATCTGGGCTGCAACAATCCCAAAAATTTAGTTTTTTAAAAATTTGCTGCCATCTCTTCTTCTTGTGCCATATCCATTATCGGACGTTGGCGATCATGTTGGTGATCCTGTTTTTATTAGCAGCCACACGAAAAAGTGCTGCTGAGTTTTGTCCAAACCAATCCCTTAGATTTTGAACCCACGATGTTCTTCTTCTGCCTGGACCTCGTTTGCCTTCAATCTTTCCCTGGAGGATTAAATAGAGTATGCCATATTTTTCTGGGTGTCGCATCACATGTCCGAAATATTCTAACTTTCATTTTTTAATTGTTTTGATAATTTCCCTTGGCTTTCCCAGGCGGCTTATCACCTCCTCATTTTTGATATTGTCAACCCAGCTTATACGTAACAGCTGCCTGTAAATCCACATTTCAAATATTTCTAGTCTCTTCAGGTGGCCTTCTGTCAGGTGCTGCCATCTAGTAATCTGGATTTTTGAAGTCAAATTTACTAGTCTTAGTGTAAATCCCCTTAACATAATATTCTGTCCCCGTGACAGATGTCATAGTTAAAACATCAAGCCCAATTCTACTTCCTCATATTCTATATTGAAAACAAAAGGACAGAAATGCCAGGCATATCCACTAATGATATGAAATAGAATATGCAGTACGCAGGAAATGAGACCACCACCTTTTCTCTACAAGGCAAGATGGGGATAGTGTTGGTTATGCCAGTTGAATAGGAGATAGGTGAATTGCATTAACTGACCGTGCCAAAGGGCTCCTTGCCTAAGACAATAAGAAAACCTCTTTCTCTAGTCCAGAGGCATGCCTGTGTGTATCCATGTGGGAGGGGAAGAGAAGGATGAATGATAGAAGGGCTCAGAAAGATTCATAATAATTTGTTCTGGTATCTGTTGGTGAATCCTTCCTAGAAGAAAACACAGAAATTACAATATTTTTGTTCTTGAAAATCTCTCTGTTAAAAAGGGGGGGGGGCGATGTCTTGTGATCTTCCACAAAGATGTTGTTCTGGCACTTGAGGATACAGAAAGGGGAAATGTGTACAGCATAAGCTGGGGTAATCCATTCCAGATATACGCGTAATGCAGGAGATTTGGAGTGGGGGAAAACAGGTGCAAACAATTCAGCCAGCTGTCAGTAAGTTCTCGTGATTGCTTGTGATAGGTTAATCATTAGCTGATCCATGTGCAATGTTGGCAACATCATTGTCATAGCTGCCTGCCCCCTTGCACATCTGTAACCTTCTTGATATTAGTAGCTGTCCACAAAGCCCTGACATCATGGCATGATTGCTGCCATGTCTGTTTTCCCACTACAAAACACAGAAAGTTAACAAGTGTCAATAATTCCTGATCACTCACTTGCCACTATTGTTTTTGCATGCCACACAAAGTGAATAGAAAGAATCTTCCAAGAAACTCGGGTTATAACAAAGTGCTGTAGTTTGCAAATCCAGGAATAGAAAAGAGAGAAAGAGAATCCTGCTTTTGCAACTTCAGGTACTGAAATAATTTCAGTGTGAGCTCATCTTTCCAGTCTCCTGAACATCCGATCATGCATCACTACACCAATAAGTGCCTTTTACTTTACACCAAAGGTGGACAGCATCTATTGTTAGGGGCTACTCCCATTTCAAGACAGCAATTCAGATTTATGCAATAAGATGCCTACCCAGAAAGTCCAAATCACTTTGCAGCATTATTTGATATTAATTAATTGATTAAAGTCAAACTTTTCAATACTAACTGCTGAAAAATGTTTAATGGGAGGAAGTTCTTGCACTTCTATCCTGCTTCTAGCTGACCTCAGTGTAAAGAGAGCAGCCGAAGGCGTTTCTTCTGTTCTTATGTTTCTCCAGGTGGAGCCCTGAAAACAGCATCTTCTGCTCATCTGACCATTGTACCAAAACAACAGTAATGAAGATGGGCTTTCCATCACCTCTGTGGCAGCTGGATGACACTAGAAGATGTATGTTAGATACATATGAGGAAATAGTCCTGGTTTCTATCTTCCTATATTCTTTCTTCCTATATACTATAGCTGGCAAATTCAAGAAGAAAAAACCATGTGGATATTAGAATGGCATCTGCCATGCTAATCAGGATTAAAACAAAATAAGCCACTAATAATTGTCAGATTGTGGAAAATATACATTTAATAAATAAATAAATATTGAAAAGGGAGTTCCCAGGCAAACAAGGCAACTAAGGCAGGGTTTCTTGGAAACGTTCCCTTCACATGGCCCACCTCAGTGTTGGGCTGCCTTTTCTCACAACCACTGAATTCCTCCTGCTCCTCCCCTTCCTGATTCCCTCAGTCTCTCACACTTCCAGAAATTTCCTAACCAAAATAATTAAAGAGCTGACCCCAAAAAAGCTAGATCTTAAGAGTTATAAAAATAGTTAAACCTGCATCCCCATGCCCACTTATATGAAACCATAACTTGTCAGTGTTGGTGGTTCGTATTTGAAGAAACAAACAAACAAAAAATTGTGATGTGACAGTTGCAGGAAGTGGCACTAATGATATCTCTATTTGGTTCAAAAATGGGAATGCTCAGATCAGGCCTATTTCTGGCTATAAAATATATCACTTGGTATCCTCTTCTATGCTAAAAAACCTTTGCAAGAACTACCAAGCGTATCAGGTATATATGCCAAAATGATATCATACAAATGACATCAATTGTATAATTCATATGTTACAGCACGCATGAGACCATTTCACACATACTCCACTGCTACAGATACATGTCCCTTTCTCTGAAGCTGTTGTATTGTGGCTTTTTGGGTTTATGACAAATTTGGTGTGTAACCTTGTAGTAATTGGCTCAATGTAGATATATATGAGAGAAAAGAAGAGAGAGATGAGAAAGAGAGAAACTAGACAAGTTGTAAGCTTACTGAATAGTAGACCAAGTAAACTTTGAATTCTGTAATTCATGCATGTTCTCTATGTAGCAATTTCTGCATATCCTTCACTTACATCAGAAAATATATTGTACATGCAGGCTAAGAATTGATTTTGGGGGGGGCAGACATAATCCCTTGCCTATAGAAATGTACATATTGATGTTCATAGTGACTATGAACTATTCCATAAGAAACTTGCTGGAGTTATTCATAAAAATAATAAAAGTGGGATAAACATGTAATAAACCAACCAACCAATCATTTGCCTCAGTTTGATCCTTTCTCCCAGACCAAGTCCTGATCAGTGGTCATCCATGGCCACATCAGTGTTCCTTCCCTCCTCATTTCTTTCTTCTCTTGTTTTGTGCCTATAAGCCATTCTGGGTTGCATTTTGTTTTCACCATGTTAAACTGTTAGTAAGAGTGTCAAAATATTCAGACATATAATAAACACAACTCTCTTTTTCCTCCTTCTCCCCCCCCCCCGACAGTTAGCATTTAACATGATAATCTGTTTATCTCTCGGTCTACAGTCATTTCCACTGCAGTAGCAGCAGCAGCTGTGCTGTTGGAGAAATCATGGATTCGGTTAAATTCTCCCCAAGCATCTCGAGGCCTTCAGGCATGTGCTATAAATTTAAAGGCCTAATTATAGCCATGAGCAGCAGGAATTACAGTTATGAAAAGCAGGAACAAATGGGCAAATAGCTCAGCAACTGAAAGAGATCAACCCTGGCCTCCCTCTCTCCTCAGACACATGCCTTCTTGAGGGTCTCCAGTGGTGCATCTGCCACCCTCTAATGAAGGGCATTCTGCCAAAGTCACCAGGCAGTTCAACTTATAAACCATCCAAACTGGAGAAGGGGCAGGCCCTTTGATACAAAGCATCTATTTGTCACAGTGATCTATCTTGTGAAAAAGTGACACAATGTCCAGGGAATTCTACGTTTTCCTGGTTAGAATTATTCACAGTAGATTCGGCAGTTTTGGGGGAGGGCATTTTTAAACATATGCTTTTTGACTGAAAAGGGAGGCAAGTCCACTTTGGAATGTTTCTGATGCAGATCTGCTTTTAGCTTGGTTGGAGTGATTTAATTTCAGGTTTGGGTTAAACTTTAATGGTCCAAATGCTTACAGTCCAATACCTTGCTACGGATAAGAGTGGGACGTGGAGGGAGGGTGGGAGGGAAGGAAGGAAAAAGAAAGAGAGAGACAGAGAAGTAATGTGGTTTTCAGAGACCGTAAAGGTTAATCTAAATTATCCTGGAGATTAACTCTGAGACAGTGCATGGTTCCACAAACATCACTGCTGGTGTCCTGAGCAGTGATCTGATATGCTTTGCTTTTGTTAGCATTTTCAGGGAGACTAATCCAGAAAACCCAGGAGAGAGAAGACATAATTTTATAGGTGAAGTTGTCAGTCTCCCCATAGTGAATTATGGGGCACGATTGACACTGGAACAAGTTGGTCAAGAACTGGTCAAATTGTCCTACAGTGGATCTCATCAAACAAAACAAGTCCAGACATTTGAACACAGTTATCTCTGAAAGAAGGACAACCAGAATTTCTTTTTGGAAAGTTACATTTCTGTTTATGATCCACTAGTTATGTGAATAATTATTCTATTAAGAACCTGAAATAATTTGTCAGTAGGAAATATTCATGTCAGAACAAACTAAATGGGTTTTGGGTTGTGGTTTGGGCACTCAGTCTCTAAAAGGTTCGCCATCACTGACCTATTCTATACCTGTGCATTTGTTTTTTCTTGACTAAATGTAAAATCTTACTTTTCTCACCACTGAATTGCCTTTTGTTGGATATGGCCCAGTGTTCAATCTGTCAGGATCCTTCTGGAGGTTAAGCTTAATCTTCTAAAGTGTTGGCTATTCCCCCACCCACCCCTCCACCTTGATATCATCTGAAAATTTAATGAGTTCCCGTGTATCTTAATCTAAACTGTTTATGAAGATGTTGAAGAGTACTGAGCCTAGGATAGAACCTTAGAACCTTGGGGTACCCCACTGCATTCTTCCCTCCAGGTCGATGTAATCCCATTAAGGGCTACACATTGAGGGCAGTTGCTCAGCCAGTTATGAATCTATCTGGTGGTAATGCTGTCTATTTCACATTTTTTAAAACTTACCAAGAAGTAGGCTTTGGCCTACTTTGTCAAATGCCTTCCTGAAGTCTAAGTATACAATGTCCACAGCATTTCGCTGGTCCACTAATTTTGTCACAAATTCAATAAAGTTTGTCTGGCATGATCTGTTTTTGACAAACCCTTGTTAGCTTCTAGTAATAGCTTTGCTTGTTTGCAATCCATTGCTTATCTTTTCCAGGATCTTCCCACCTATTAATGTCAAGCTGATTGGTGTGTAGTTTTGTGGAGTCATTTTTTCCACCTTGTTTTGGAGATGGGAACCATATCAGCTGTTTTCCAGTCCTCTAGTAGTTCCCCGGTGTTCCAGGATTTTTGAAAGATATAGTTCAGTGATTCCCAAATCACATCTGACAGCTCCTTCAGAACCTTGGGGTGTAATCCATCTGGGCTTGATGATTTAAAGTCATTTAGAGTGGATAAGTGTTGTCTTACCATTTTCTTGCCTATTTTGACTTGTATTCTAATCTTTCTTTTACAGTACTATTTTTCTTAGATTGAACTAACTGTGTGTGTGTGTGTGCATGTGTGTGTGTGTGAAAGAATCATAAAATTTATTCATAATTTTAAGGAATCACAGTGCCACCAAGTTTGAAAATCATTGATCTATACTCTTTTATTGAAAATCAAGAGGTCTCTTGATTTTCTATGTATTCATTTCTTTTGCTGAAATTGCTGTGCTAGACTACAGAGTACTATCTTCAGAAAGTAGCACTGGAGTTAATCATCTTAAAAAATTACTGTTATCGGTATTATAATAGTATTTTAGGTAGTTTATCTTTGGGACATCTTCTTAAGGGTGCTGTACCAAATTGGCTTTGTGTTCTCACAGTATTCTTCTATGGTGTTTCCTCCATCAGGAAGTAGACAGAGGCAAAAATCTCCACATATAGGGAAATGGCTCCTTACACTCCCCAAAAAACAGCTTAAAAATGCTTTTGCCTCTCTCCACTTCCTGGTCTGCTGCTATGCCAGCTGATCTTCCTATGGCAAAGGTTCTTTAAAGCAGAGGTCCCCAACCTTTTGGGCATCAGGGACCGGTTCCGTGGAGAGAGGTTTTTCCTCGGACCCGAGGGTGTGTGGTTTTGTGTGCTGCCTGCATCCTGTGGATGGGACTTTGCTTGTCTGTGCGGACCGGGTGCTGGCATGCCATGGCCCAGTACTGGTCCATGGACCAGGGGTTAGGATCCCTGCTTTAAAGGTTTTCAGTTGTGTCACATAAGTTTTTTTCAGGCAGCCAAGGAAATAAGTGCAATGTCAAAAAAGAAGAAGAAGAAGAACATAGATTACAGGAGAATTGGGAAACTGAGATAATTTATTTTATATACATTTAACACAAAGTAAGAGAATGTTTTTGTAGGACCTACTGCAACTTGTGCCAGAACAGTGATTTTTGCTCCTTGTGCAATGCATTGCTAGGTCAACAGCCAGGAAGATATTTCCAGATAATGTCCAGATGCTTTTGTAAATCTTGAAGTAGAAGTGGGGATGGTATCAAAGTTACGACTAAATGGGTCTGCTTTTGGATAACATTTATTAATTTTGGGTAATCAGTAAGCTATACTATTGACTAGAGAGAGTTATACAAGACATATAATTCCCTAGTTCAGTTAGAGTTACCATAGCTTGTTTGCATAACTCAGGATTCACACTAGAGGCAGAAAAGAGATGCAGAACACGCTAAAAATGTTTGCCATCTAATGACAATCTGAATTTTGCAGTCCTTAGTGGCTACTGTTCTATTTGTGTGCGCAAGTGTTGGTGGTGACCAAAACACTCTATGATTTAGGGTACGTCTGTCTAGAATATGTACTCCCTTATATGATTCAGTCTGGCCTTTCTGATCTGCACAAAAGTTCTATTCTTGGTTTTTCCATCATTCAAGGTATGTGTTGTGGGAACTGAGGACCTTCAATAGCTGTTCTATGATTCATGTTCAGTTCAAAGGAATGACACTGTGTTCTGCCATCAAATGCTTCTGCTTCTGAACTGTGACAGTTGTTTTCAATTCTTTGTAACATTTAACACTTTTTAATCAACTCAAAAGACTGACTTTTAGGATAAAAATATATTTCAATACAAAGGATTTTTCAATACAAAGCATATTTCAATTTTAAAAGGACAAAAATGAAGACTCTAAAAATAAGATTTATGTATATATGTTTTTATTTCCAAACAATTATTATATCCCAAACCAGTACATAAAAGAGACAGACACCTCATTTTCTATCTGCCTGCAGGGAGCAGAGGAGATGACTTGAAGAACAGGAAAAAGAACTACTATTAAAGCAATGGCCAGATAAAGGGGGCCTGACTGCAGGCCAAGAAAATCGTCTCATACAATTTTTCACATGAAGATTAAGAGAATGGGGAGGAAAGGTACTACAGCTTTACAATAAAAGCAGTGCTGATCTATATGGCACCAGTTTTATAGTATGACCTATCCTGAAGGTCTGACGTCGCCTTTAAAATAAAACAGTAAGACAGCAAGGGAGGGGAGAGTGATGATGACGTGGTATTAGGACATAATCATGCAAGTAACAGAGCCTATACTTGTATCAGAAGTCATACTGCAAGTACATAGTTGTAGCATTTGCATGATGGCATTACCATGTGCATGCCATCATTTTGGCATCATTATGCTTTGTTACAGATGCAACTGGGAGTTATGGCAAAAAAAGAGAAGAAATTAGTTTTTCCAGCCTGAAATTATGTGGTAGCTCAGTGGTGTCACCTAGGCAGGACTGTGGCAATAAAAATCCTAGATCCACTTCACAGAGAGCAAACACATCTGGTTGACTTAAATATTTTGAAGCAACAAGTAATATACAGTATGTTAGTATATTAGTTTAAATTTACTTGACCATTTGACTGTTGAGCAGTTAGCTGCCATATATACTCAGTACAGTCTGGATTTAACTTCCCTTTCTGGTGTTCTTGCTGGCATTGACACTGTAGGCTTTTTTGTTCTCTGAGTGATGAATGAGACTGGCATGCATTGCTCATGGCCATCTGCAATGTGACACAGGTGACACCATGAAGCCAGTGAACATCATAAGAAGTCTTTGATGCTCTCTGAGCTTAGTTGTTTCTTGAAGATGTTTCATCATCCCAACTAGGTAACCTCATCAGACTAGCACTGATAAGGTTACCGAGTTTGGGTAATAAAAGGTCTGCAAGAAAACAACCAAGCTCAGAAAACACCAAGGAACCCCTCATTCCAACCCTGAGCTACAATTATTCTCCTTTATTGAAATCATCATAGCTTGTACCAGATGCTTTGGCATTTCATCTCAGATTTCCTAAGCAATTACCATTTTTATGGTTTATCTGGCAAGCAGGACAGAAACTATTTCTTCTCTGATATTAGTAGACAAGTTTGGACAAGTTGCTTCTGAAAGTGGGAGAGCCATTAAGTCATACTCTTCAGCTCTGCAGTTGTGGAATAGTTCAACATCATGTAATGATAGTATTGAAAAAGCAACCATACACACTACCACATTCCCAGATTATACCCAGGCCTGATTATTAGAATAGGAGTCCCTGCAGATTTTACTCTGCAGGTTGTTGCCAACTATACTGTAGGTGCTCATCTCATATCAAGGCCATTGAGCCAGCACTGTCCGAAGACATTTCTGTGGTCATGTGGCCACTGTTACCTTCCCACCGAAGTGGTATATATTTATATACTCATATTTATATGCTTTTAAACTGCTAGGTTGGCAGGGTTGGGACAAGAATGGGAGCTCACTCTGTTGCGTGGAGCTCAGGTCTTGAACCTGGGCTGTCAGTTTTCCGACTGACAAGCCTGGCATCTTAATGATGAGCCACCACACTGTCCCATTTATTAGAATAAGAAAGTCCAAAACATTACAAAGGGATAGAACATAATAGGAAGAACACTTGCAGGAACTGTTCCAATGCCCAGTGATGAAATTCATAGGGACACCCTGCCCTTTTGGGAAGTGCAAAACACGTTTTGTCACTTGCCTATCTCTGCTTCTTATGGTCATATATGCCAACTACAAAGACAGCTGTTCTAGGTTTCATTTCTGAGATATTAAGGCGCTGATTTTTAGAGCCTTAAAAGTTTTGATTGAGATTGTTCCTTGGACCACCTGTAAGATTGTTAGCCAACCTGAGATCAGTATTTTTGTTCTGAATTCTGATTTCCCAATAACTGATTCTCAGACTGGGAGTTTAAGAGGAGTGCCCTTTTCCATTTTACGAATGCCCATTCCTAGGAAGAACATAAAGCATTCTCTTGGCTGCTCTTTGTTGAGTCAAGATTAAATGGTTACCTGTAAACAATAAATAATTACATATAACTAAGTCTGAATTCTGGGAAATAGAGTATATCATAGTGGCTGTCTTTTAAAGGTCATTTTAAAAATGAATTGTGTTGTTTTGTTGTATTCGTTTGAATTAAAGTACAGTTTGATGTCATGGTTAAGACATAAAGCTAGAAAACAAGAGAGTGTATGTTCTAGTCCCACTTTCAAGAAAAAAACTTACTGGGTGATCTTTCTCTCAACCCTAGAAGGAGACGATGGCAAACTACTTCCAAAAAAAACCTCAGTAAGAAGACTGCAGGCACTCGTCCAGGCAGTCACCAGGAGTCAATGCTGATTTGGTTTCTTAAAAAAAAATATCTGCAATTCCCAGAGATGATGTGCAGAGTTCCTGTGCTTACCTTAATTACAAAAGGAGGAGAGCAAAAGGAAGGGGGGAATCCTGTCTTTTATCCTTGCAGAGATCTCTCTGGCTTCCCATGCATCAATTAAATCTCAAAACAAGACATCAGGAAGGTAATCATCCCAGAGCCCTACTTAAGAACTTGAATTATATATTTTTACACAACATTAATACATGGTAAAGCTTTGGGGTTGTTCCCCCCACCCCAGCAAAAAGAAAACAGAGGCCATGAAATTAAGATGTTGCTGTCTCCTGATAGAATATGATCACTGATGCCCCAGAAGCTAGATTATATAAATGATTTCACTGTAGAATATATGATTTGGTTACATAGCTTGAGTTTCCCCATTTTAAGCTCTACTTCACTAAACTAGTGCCTTCCAGATGTGTTGGATTTCATCTTCCATGATTCTCAGCCAGCTGATTGGAAATTATTGGAGTTTAAGCCGACACATCTGGAGAGCACTAAGTTGAAGCACAGCCCTCCAGCGTAGTGCAGCGTTGATTACCTCCTTTGAAGCAATCATTACAAATAATTAGATGAAACACTGGTTGATTCAGATAATTAATTCTTTTGTCTCTGTTTAGTGTTTCCAAAGTATGAACCCTTTTTCATAGAATTGTGGGGTCTAATATAATTCCTTTTATACAGTTGGTGCCTCTTCATTTACTTTTTCTTGGTGCTTAAAGGTTTAAAAAAGACATCCATTATTCAACTTTTGTGAATGCTCCCTGAATTTAGTTCCTTTTCTCAACAGATATTATTAAAATGGAATGTAGTGTTCGCATTTAGTGTGTTCACTTTTAGGTTATTAGTCGGTGAGTATAAACTAAAAAGTACAAGAACATTAAAAATCATGATAAATGCAACCTGCCTTGTCAAGGTCAGTGTAGAAAAGCACCAAATCAACATAACCCACTGCTAAAACTGGTGTGGTTTGTTCAGCTTGGTGTATTATTAAGAAAGCCACGAACACTCACAGCAGCGTTTGACCTTTCAGATGGCATAGTGTGTGCATATAAAATGCTGAGTTAGAAAACTGTCAGATAAAATATAGAGATGAGATAATAGTCAGAGAGATAATGTTAAATGGGTTCCCAGTATGCTAAAATGATCAGGTTTCTTTGAAATGGCATGTGACCTCACTAGGATATCAGTTTCTTTTGTGCCCAGTGCTGTTTGTTTCAGGATATGACACACACGCAGGCGTAGTGCCACCTGCTGTAAAAGCTTCAAAAGGCAGGAGACCAATTCATTGGCTATTTTGATACCAGCAATAGTCACTGTCCTCAAAATAATGGTTTTATCTATGAACCTAAATTCTTGTTCATCAGAATCCTTGTTCTCATCTCTTGTTCATTCTTGAGACAAACTACACCATTCGGAGTCATTCTTTACGATAGACAGGACACAAACCTGAAATCTGTCTACAGTATTTATGGTACAGCGTTATGCTTGTTATTTAATTTGACTAATATAACTCTGTGTATATTCTTCCTGATTCTATTGCATTAACAGGGAAGCCTGCTCTTGTAGCTGCCACTATACAGGCATCCTTTTTTAAGGACTGAATGTAGGAAGAATATGTTTTATCATTCTGAAGCAGCTTTGAGCAAAATATTCATTGGCATTGTTGATATCACTAAGTATCAAATTTCTCTGTTTACAGATGCTTCCCAGGTGAAAAAGGAAGGAAGGAAGGAAGGAAGGAAGGGAGGGAGGGAGGGAGGGAGGGAGGGAGGGAGGGAGGGAGGAAGGAAGGAAATCCTTAGCAATTATTAAAATAAACTTCTAATTGCACAAGAGAGTTATTATGCAAAGAATGTTTTAAGCCAAGGGTATCAAACTGCCAGCCCACAGGCTGGATGCATCATAGCGAAACCGCACCCAACCCATCCCGGCAATGGCAGAAAAATTGTGATACACCACGACACATCACGTGACATTGCGAGTTTGACACCCCTGTTTTAAGCCAACCAAGTGTAGGGAAAGTACAAATGTGCAAATCAATGATTTTTGCAGAAACAGATGTACACTCTCCTGTCAACTGGGAGAGGGGACTAGAAGAACCATGGAGAATCACCAAGCTAGCTAGCTGGTCTGTATTCCTTCAACTCTATCTACAGTGCTGTTCAAAATTACAAGGGGTTGTCTACTAGAATATTGGAGGTGGTTTGTGCTCTGATTCTTCCTTACAAGCAAAGTTTCACTTTATGCTTCCATTTTTTTCAATTGAGAGAATAGAAATTCTCTCTCCTTGGCTAGCTTTTAAGGTCAGTTGAGATGTAAAGACCTTCCGGGTGCGCTTCAAGGTGTTGGTTTTCATCTTTAAAGCGCTCCATGGCATCGGACCTGGATATCTCCGAGACCGCCTTCTGCCGCAGGTTACCTCCCATCGGCCGGTACGCTCCCACAGAGTGGGTCTCCTCAGGGTGCCGTCAGCCAGACAGTGCCGGCTGGCGACCCCCAGGGGGAAGGCCTTCTCGGTGGGAGCTCCCACCCTCTGGAACGAACTACCCCCAGAGATCCGGGTGATCCCGGATCTCCCCTCCTTCCGCCGCGCCCTAAAGACATGGCTTTTCCAACAAGCGGGTCTGGCCTAGGGAATTTTAGCGGGGATTTTTAGGGGATTTTTAAGGACAATTTTAATGATCGGCCTGTTTAAATATTTCTTTTTAATTCGGCTTTTAATTATTGTATTTGTATTGTAGTTTTTATGAGGCTGTTAGCCGCCCTGAGTCCCATGAGGAGAAGGGCGGGGTATAAATTAAATTAATAATAAATAAATAAATAAAATAAATAAATGCTGCACAGCTTTTTCCAATGATCTTCTAGATGTTATCTTCTGATCCTTTCTCTGAGAAAGCCCCACATGCCCTCACATCCCCATCAATTATGATGATGCTGTGATGATCTTTTTGTGGACAAGAGGAGTTGCTGGAGTTTTCTTTTATTCTTTCCATTAAGACTGTTACTATATCAAGTCTAACTTGGATTTGCTATTTCAATGGTAAAGTTAGATCCGCCTCCAGTGATATATGCCTTAAGAATGGAACCACAAAGGAGGCTAGGCGGTTCTGCACATGATTTATGTAATATTTTTCTGTTCTCATCACATATGGGTGATTGGCAGAGAAATAAAAATGTTAACCGCATAACAGTAGATTCTAGCCAAAGTTTGGCTGTAACTCTCTGGGAAATGAATTTGCTGATGTGTTTTTCTTCTTTTTCTTTCTTTTTAAGCTACCAGAACTGTGACTTTTCTTCATTCACAGCACTGTTTAAGACAGTTTTTCAACAATCTCAGCTATAGAATCTTCCTATCTTGTTTCTGCATTTAACCACCCACAACGATGCATGTATGCCCTCATGTGCACTTTTGGCAAATTGCATCTTTGTTATTTCAAGCATAAACTATGTATGGAAACACAATACCCACAAATACAGAGCTGCTTAAATCCAGGAAATAAATATTATTATTATTATTGTTAGCTTGGTATTAAGCAGCTTAGATGTAGAAGGTGATGCAAATCAGGTAAGGAAAACAACATCAAATTGTGAAGTTGGTTTATGTTTTTCCAAAACATCATTTATACATTCGTCATGTAAGTATGACAGTTGTAAATCCTTTTGTAGAAGAGTCTTATCTGAGAGGTAGGACAAAGTATTTTGAAAATGACTATACAATTTTCAGTCTATGACTATTTCTAATTTAAACATTCTTAGTTGTAGAACTGTCAAGTTTTTTACTTGGCAAGTTCTTTGCTTGTAATTTTGGACAGGCTACTAGGAGTGTCAAAAGTAGGTAAAAAGTAGACTAGCTCTAAAAGCAGCTCTCTGGATGATTCACAGTAGAACAGCAAGAATTTCCTGTTCCCAATTATTTAACAACAGCTATAACTGAAATAATTACCTTTCAATCTCACCTTCAACTTAACTAAGGGTTGAAGTAGGAATTAATTTTTATCTGAAAGGACACCAACATAATGAACTTAGAGTACTAATCCCTCACCTTAGAATTAAATATATTACTGTACAAGTATATAATTGATGTATCTATTGATTAATAGTGAAGAACTACTAAAAAAATAAAAGAAATTATCTCAAGGAGGGATTCAACCCACCATTAGAATAGATGGTCTGATATGAGACAGATTTATCCATTTTCTCACTCAAAAATTACCAGACAAATACTGTAGTATAGGATCTATTTGAATTAAATGTGACTCCTCAAAGTGCATACCACCTTAAAATATGATATATTTTTTAAAACTTGTGTTCTTCCTTTGGTGTAGCAATCAGAAAGGTCATAAACTGAATCTGTGGGACTATTTGATCTCTTTCACCATCACCAATTAATAGATGTCCCAGAAAACGTAATGTAGCTCGTCTCTTTCCCTCCAGATAAATATAAATGTGACTACATTTAAGCCATTGAGTGTTGGGCTCCAGTTGTCCAAAGCAGCATATCAGCCTGGAGTTTTCAACACAAAAGCCCAGAGCTATATTTTACTACAGTACTCAGGCCTTTCTCCATTTCCTCTCAGGGAGTCATTCATCATTGATGGTGACATATCTCTGGCCCCGACTTCAGTTGCCAGAGAATTTTTGTCATTTTCTAATAAATCTAATAGAAGTGTCTACATGGTTTGAGAAATAAAGAGGTTTCACTGCTTTAAAATGAGTAGTTGTGAGTGCCAGAGTGTGACAAGAAGAAATATAAGAGGAGACTGGGAAGGAGGGGGGAGAACACTGTGGAAAATGCCCAAGTTCCATGTAAGAAAGATTGCTGATTTTTCTGCTTAGCCAAGATTCCAAAATGCAGTATTCTCCTCTCCTTAACTCCTATGCAGCTGCTGCCAAAAGGTTTGAAAATATCTCTTAGTGTGGGAATTGTTTTGCTGAATTTGCTTCTCCCTTCCTATGATATAACAGATTTTATTAATTTACATCTGGGGTATCGCCTCCTCTACCTATAAATTTTTACAAGCAAACACAAACAATATTATTTCTTATGACTTTTTAAAAAAAAAATCTTCTGAAATAAATATTCCATCAAAGACCCTTTTATGTCTCACAGTGGCCAGTCTCAAATGTCTTGCCTGCTATCATGTTCAAAACCTGGGGCACGATTCATTTTTACAGTAGATTTTCTCAATGGCAGTTACTAATCAGATTAGTACTGCTTTTGTATCTGACAAGTCATTAAGGAAGTTGTGTGGAAAGCCAGCCATTGTTTTTAACTGTCTGTCTTTGAAATTTGCTTTCTAAAAATAATTAATGGTAAGTTAGGCTAACCCTATGGAGTCAACTACCAAGGAAATATGAGGCCCTTTCTGTCCACTCCCACCTCAATTATACTATATTCTGAATAAAGAGCAAACAGTAGTGAGAGAATTCTAATATTCAGGCCGACCAGCTGCAAGCCATCATCTTTTGCCAATGTCACTTGTTTCCTGTTCTTTCTTGCTCTCAGGTGTTCATACATTTCACTTCTGTTCAACATTTTACTGTTGAAATGCTACCTATGGCTCTTCTTAAGGAATGTCTCAAGAAATACCTAGCTCTTTCTATGGCACCTTAAAAATCGATTTGGAGACAATGTGTCTGCACCATCATCACCAGCATGTACTGTCTTTGCCTTTGTTTTATTCCAACCAGGGACAGATGTCCACAAGTATAAAACCGTCATTCTGCTCTTTCTGCTATTTGAACAAGATGGCAGGGTGTGCGTGCATAGCTAGCTTTCGAAAAGAACATCCTCCACACAGTGATGGGATTCAAATATGTGAACAACCGGTTCTCTGTGTGGATGCCGCTTTCAGAAGTCCATTCTGGGCCTGGGCAACAAAAAATTAGCTACCGGTTCTGCCAAAGTGGTGCGAACCGGCTGAATCCCACCACTGCCTCCACAGAAAGAAAACAAAAGCTTGTGGTTTCATTCTAATGCTCCCACCTCCCCGCAGTTCGCTTGTTTGTGTGATGCCAACACAACATAAGGCCTTTTAAATCAGAGCAACTTGGCTGACAGAGAAAGAAGGAAAGCTTATAGCTTCCAAAACCTTTTATGGTGGAATTTGGAAAATAATGGAGAGAAAAATATTACCAGAATGGAACAGTGCTATTCTGCACAGCATGGAGCATTAACTCCTCCAAGGACAGAAATTAAGCCAAAAATCTGCAGAACTGTGGAGAAAGTTGGAGGATTGTAGAAATGTTAGTAGATGAACCACATTCTGGGTGATATCCAGACATTTCTAACTCCCTCAACTCAATGACTTTATTGGGGAAAGTTCAATTTTTTTCAGAGGCAGAAAGAAACCAGACAGAAAAGCCTTAATTACACTTTAAACACAGTAAAATATTGTATTGTACATTTGGATGCAAAGTAGTTTTGATCAAAGCAGTCTACGGTAGAACCATTCTTGTAAAGAAATGCTCTATAGTTGGATCGTAACAAAGTGTGTATTTCATAATTTTTATCCTGGCCCTGACAGAATTATAGAATCATCATGTTGGAAAGGACCTTGAAGATCGTCTAGTCCACAGGTGTCAAACTTGATCGTGTCATGTGACGTATCATGACGTATCATGTTGGTTTTTGCCTTTGCGGAGCTGGGGTGGGTGTGGCCTGTGCATGACACATCTGGCCCGTGGGCCACCAGTTTGACACCCCTGCTCTAGTCCAACCCCCCTACCCAAGGTCCTCATTACAATCCAGATAAAAGAATATCAACCTTTGCTTTAAAACCTCTAGTGATGGAGCATCCATGACTCCAAGAAGCACATTGTTCCACTGTTTAATTTCTTGTCTCTCCCTTCTTCACTTCCCCCAACCTATGACCTTTACAAATATGAGAGAGTTGATTAATTAATTGACTTTTGCACAAATGTTTGTTTGTTTTGTACTCAAAGATCCCAAACCAGAATTTTTCAGACTACAGAAATAAATGCAATACCAATGCAGATGCTCAGTTCCATGAAAGGAAACAATATTGGAGAAGTTTAGCCCAAAAAAGAAAAGGACAATCACTGCTGGTGTAAAACCCATTTCCCCCCAAACCTGATACCTGACTGTATTGATCAGATGACCCACTGAAATAATGTCAGATGGAAGGGAGGAAAAACATGAACTACCCACTACAGAAAAATGACATCATATAGAAACTGTGTATAACTACTACAATTAACCATACCCACTGCACATTAAAAGGTCTGGCTCAACATAGTTAATGATACAGTTGCTTAGTACAGGCATTTTCTGATAAAAGTCCTTGCATCAAACTTGCAAGTATAAGCAAAATCATTTCAGTAAGTGTTTGTTATAACTAAATTCTGAGTGATCTTTTTGCTACAAAGTACTTTTTTACAATACCAAAGCTTTTTAGATATTCTGGTGAGTACAAGCAACTCAATAAATGAATAAATCATTGTTTCTTCCTGCATGCATCAACTTTTTTAAAAAGGGGGGGAAGAATAAATGTTAGAAGAAGCTTCAGTCAGCAGGTCAGTTTTATCTATACTTGCACAATATAGCTATTGTATAGTATTAGATATGGACACCATTTCTCATCATAAGCTGATAGCCAATGTTATTTTTCAAACTAATTATAATTTATTTGTTCATTTTCATATGTTATTCTGATTTTCTTCCAAGGTGCTTGGGGTTAGTTTCATGCGTGGTTGAGGTTGCAGCATGTAAAATAAGTTTATCAGCTATAGTTCCAAAACACAGAATACACAACTAATATTCTACAGGTAGTCTTCGACTTATAACAGTTCATTTAGTGACCATTAAAAGTTACAACGGCACTGAAAAAACTAACTTATGACCATTTTTCACACGACCGTGCAGCATTCCCGTGGTCATGTGATCAAAATTCAGATCCTTGGCAACTGACTATTTATCACGGTTGCAGTGTCCCGGAGTCATGTTTTCCCCTTTTACAACCTTCCTACAAGCAAAGCCAGATTCCCTTAACAGCTGTGTTACTAACTTAACAACTGCAGTGATTCACTTAACAACTGAGCCAAGAAAGGTCATAAAATGTGGCAAAACCACTTAATTGTCTCGCTTAGCAACAGAAATTTTGGGTTCAATTGTGGTCATAAATCAAGGATTACCTGTACATGTGCTAAATATAATGCTGGCTCTGGTATTCAGATTACTGGCCTTTTGTTTATTCATTAAGTAGATATTTGAGTGACTCCCTAGAATTATTTAGCACTTCTACAACATTCTGTCATTGACACAAATGGTTCATCCAGGAGTGGCAAATAGTTCTTTATTCAAGATATTCTCAATATAAAAATAGAATATCCAAATTTGGGGCCATTCAGATGTATTAGGCTTTATTTTCAGAAGTAAAGCAAAGACATTCAGATACCATCTGCTTTGAAAATGGGAAAAAATGTAGAAAAAAGAGAGACTGTTACTCGGCAGGTGAGAAAATACATAAGAGGAAGACATTGCACAGCAATATAGCCAAAAAAAATGCAGAGAAGATCCACTGAAAGAAACAGATTAAGATTAGATTTGCTACAACAATGTTGGAAACGTTGGTCCAATGACTTTGGACCAGTCACAGTCTCTCAACCCAACCCACCTCAAAGGGTTGCAGTAGGGAAAATAGGAGGAAGAAGGGGCATTAGGTATGTTCACTGCTTTTAGTTACCCATAAAGTAATAAAAGGAGAATAAAAATCTAATAAATAAGATAAAATAAAATAAAATGGCAACAATTGTAAAATGAAGAGCAGAACACCAGACATAAGACAATAAGTAAATTATCCAGAATATAAAGGAAAATTAAAATCAAGAGTCTGAGAAAATTTATATGACAAGTTTAGATAATTAAAATTGAATTAATTGTTTAATCATGTTTAGATAATTAAGAATGCATTAACCTTTAAAAACACCTATCTGATTAGATAGATAGATAGACAGACAGACAGACAGACAGACAGACAGACAGACAGACAGACAGACAGACAGACAGATAGATAGATATCCAAAAAAGTGCTATTCCAGATATCAATCACCATTGGAAACTTTAAACACACCACATGACAATTTTGTTGGACAAAAGAAAAAAGTGTCTAGCCTCATTTGTCAGTGAACAGTGTAAGTATTTCTCTTCCTACATGATATAAAATATTGTGTTAGGAATTGTAGTGTAATTGCAACTCATTACACAATGTAATTTTAGCCTCAATGCAACTCAGCATGTAATGCAAGGCTGGCATGAGACATGCACAAGTGAACAGCCTGAAGTTCAGATATCATGGCTTAGGAACCTGAGAAATAAAATATCTATTTTGGGTCTTTTACAGTTCTGGAAAACATACTGATTGTGCTGAATCTAGAAACTAAAAAATTCCAAAGATCAGTCAGCATTATCCCTTTCCCTATATGTTTCTGTCCTTCATCAGTCTGGTTCTTTTTCTTGGGAACAAGGAACATACAGTATTTGGATTTGCACTTTACTTCCTAAAAGGTTTGCTTTGGAGATATTTCTGCAGAACTTGAGAATCTCCTAAGTTTGCTGATAATGGTGTTTTGGCTACCTAAATAATTAGGCAGCATCCTCAGGCAGGCAGCAATACTATCTGCTTTCAAAATATAGACATTCTTTTCCTTTCCTTTGTGTGTGTGGAAAAAGCCTCTGAAGCTGTTACGGAATCTAAAAATCCTTAAGCATGGAAGGGAAATGAGGCTACATGGCCACTATCTCCCAGGGATGCCACACCGGCTTCAAAAACAAGTGTGGGCATTTAAATAAAATGCCAAGGGAAGTTGCCTGGGCTGCAAAAAATTCAGAAAGTTTACTGCCTGCTGTGAAAATGAGGAAGTGTGTAGAGAAAAACAAGACTGTTCTGGACCATGTGGAGGAACACACAAGAGGAAAACATTTATGTACCATAATAATAATAATAATAATAATAATAATAATAATAATAATAATAATAATAATAATAATAATAATAATAATAATAAT
>NW_015387115.1:183848-237358 GCF_001527695.2 Protobothrops mucrosquamatus
TGGTATTAATACTTCACGTGATCTTGATTCTATTCCTCTGTTAATGCAGCCTAGCACTGTGTTGGCTTTTTTGGCAGCTGCAGCACACTGCTGGCTCATATTTAAATGATTGTCCACTAGGACTCCGAGATCCCTCTCATAGTTACTACTATTGAGCAAGGTACCCCTATACTATACCTGTACATTTGGTTTTTCTTGCCTAAATGTAGAACCTTACTTTTTTCATCAAACTATCAACAAAAGAAATGGATCAGGAAATACTTCCAGAAGAGAAAATATAGAGAAGGATACAATTAATGACAATAGCAAAGTAAAGAACAGACTAGACAATGTAAGAGAGCAAGTGAATTAATTGGGGATACAACTTTGTATTACATTAGCACAGTACAGAAATAGAGTTGGAAGGGACCTTACACGTCTTCTAGTCCAATCCCCTGCTCAAGCATGAGACCCTATACCATTTCATACAAGTGGCTGTCCAGTCTCTTTTTAAAAGCCTCCAGTGATGAAGCACCCACAACTGAAGGCAAGCCGTTCCACTGGTTAATTGTTCTCACTGTTAGAAATTTCTCCTTGGTTCTAGGTTGCTTCTCTCCTTGATTTAGTTTCCATTCATTGTTTGTTGTCCTGCCTTCTGGTGCTTTGTAAAATAGGTTGATCCCCTCTTCTTTGTGGTAGGCCCTCAAATATTGGAACACTGCTATCATGTCCCCCCTCGTCCTTCTTTTCTCTAGACTAGCCATACATAATTCTTGCAACTGTTCTTTATATGTTTTAGTCTGCAAGCCTTTGATCATCTTAGTTGCTCTTTTCTGCACTCTTTCCAAAGTCTAAACATCTTGTTTATAATGTGGTGACCAAAACTGGATGCAGTACTCTATATGTGGTCTTACTAAGGTTTTATAAAGAGTTACTAATACTTCATGTGATCTTGACTCTATCCCTTTGTTTATGCAATCAATGATTGCGTTAGCTTTTTTGGCTGCTGCGACACACTGTTGGCTTATATTTAAGTGATAGTCCACTAGGACTCCAAGATCCCTCTCACAGTTACTGCTTTTGAGCCAGGTTGCACCTAATGTGTACTTGTATATGTGGTTTTTCCTGCTTAAGTGTAAAATCTATAACTTATTTCATATTTCTTTCTTTTTAAAAAAACCCTACCAAAAATTCATTAGAAATGGATAGTAGAAATAAATTGAGGCAGACCAAGAATGGAAGATAAAATCATCTGCTATAAAATAACACAGGATAATTTGGTTCAAATCAGCTTTGAAAGCAATGGAGCCCCTCCTGGTTCATCCAAGACATGACTGGGCATTTCCCACCATGGTAGACTTTGGCTTCCTCCTATTGTCATGATCAGATTTTGTGCAAATTGGAATTTTGCTCATACTTGTGTAAGGCAATTTAAAAGTTTCAAAATACACTGAATCACATTTTATGTAAGCGATGCCTAATCATAAATGTCAGTTAGGATTTCTTTTCTTAAATATTTCTGTGTTTAGCTAAAAGCTCTCTTTGCAAGTCGATTCCACAGTGAACGCAATCAGCAGAAACAATGCTTCCATGCCATATGCTCAAACATAACCCATATAGTGTGACTGGAAATTTGGAAAGGCCAATCCAAACAATGTTCTACATGCTGTTCAGGGAATTATTTCTCACAACTGTGCCCTACCTGGCTGTTGTGTTCGGTGTTATATAACTGAATAAGTAATCCTTAAAGCAAGGTCAGTTCCACTGGCAGTCTGGATAAACATTCATCTCAAATTAGGGAACAAGAGAATTTTTTCTTATGGCAGCTCCTTTGCCAGAAAGAAAAAAAAAGATTAGTTTGCATATAACTAGGTGAACATTCAATTTTCTTTGTAAATTAAAATTCCCCAGGGATCTGCTTTAATGTCTGTTTGGGAAAATTGAAGCAGCTATATTTCATATCCTATGTCACTGTCTATGCCACGGGTGTCAAACTCGATCACGTCACGTGATGTATCGTGATGTATCGCAATGTTTTTTGCCTTTGCAGAGGTGGGGTGGGTGTGGCCTGCGTGTGACGCATCCGGCCTACAGGCTGCCAATTTGACACCCTGGTCTATGCTCTGGCCATAGTCCTGTTATTACAGAGGCTGTAAATCCTTAAGTGTGGAGGAGAAGTGAGGACACATGGCTACTATCTCCCAGCATTGACAGGCAGGTCTGACAAGAAAGAGAATCTGAATTTGGCCAAACATATTATGCTCCTCCCTATAATTCTGCACAATTGGTATTCCTGACTATGTTGTTAACTGAATACTCTTATACATTTCTGCACTGACATGGTAATATCTGGAAGGGCCTCATCTTCTCTCCAAACTTGGAATGTTATAATTATACAAATACATATATTTTCCCCTGCACAGCCTATGATGCTTAACACAATGGTACATTTGAATACTGTACTGTTGGAATCATTAGCATTATTATTGATAATATGTCTCTGAAATGTTGCAAAGAACATATGTCAGTCTCCCTTCTTTTAACAGAATAATAGAGTTGGAAGGAACCTTGGAGGTCTTCTAGTCCAACCCCTGCTCAAGCAAGAGGCCTATATATTCTGGACAAATAACTGTCCAATCTCTTTTTTAAAACCTCCAGCAATAGAGCACTTTCAACTTCAAGCCATTTTACTTACTAATTGTTCACACTGACAGGAAATGTTTCCTTCGTTCTACAGTAGGTTGGATCTCTCCTTGATACGTTTATAAAGAGATTATAAGGAGAATTCTGGGGTTGCGATCTCTGCCACATCTTGATATTATCACCTGCACTTTCCTAGCAAAAGACTGAGGAGTCCTTGGTTCTCTCTGTGCTTGCTTGTTTTCCTGCAGATGTTTCATTACCCAAACTAGTAACGTCATCAAAGATTGGTCTAAATATTCTAGATTAGAACCTTAGTTTAGATTATTTGTTCTAGTATTATTTGAATAATGTATAAATACTTTTAATGACAAAACATGGATCCTTGTTCAAATTACTAGGCAATGATTAAGATATCAATCAGAATAGAGCTGGAAGGGACCTTAGAGATCTTCCAGTCCAACCCATTGCTCAAGCAGGAGACCCTATACCATTTCAGATAGGTGGGTATTCAATCTTTTCTTAAAAACTTCTAGTGATGAAGCACTTACAACTTCTGAAGGCAAGCTGTTCCACTGGTTAATTGTATTCACTGTTAGGAAGTTTCTCCTTAATTCCAGGTTGCTTCTCTCTTTGATTACTTTCCATCCATTGTTTTTGTCTTGCCTTCTGGTGCTTTGGAAAATAAGTTGACCCCCTCTTCTTTGTGATAGCCCCTCAAATATTGAGATATTCCTGTCATGTCACCTCTAGTCCTTCTTTTCTCTAGACTAACCATACCCAATTCCTGCAATCGTTCTTCATAAGTTTTTGTCTCTAGGCCCTTAATCATCTTAATTGTTCTTCTTTGCACTTTTTGCAAAGTTTCAACATCTTTTTTGTAATGTGGTGACAAAACTGGATGCAGGATTCCAGATGTGGTCGTACTAAGGTTTTATAAAGCATTACTAATACTTCACATGATCTTGACTCTATGCCTTTGTTTATGAAATCAAGGATTGTATTAGCTTTTTGGTTGCTGCTGCACACTGCTGGCTCACATTTAAGTGATAGTCCACTAGGACTCCAAGGTCTCTCTCACAGTGACTGTTTTTAAACCAGGTTTCGCCTCATCTGTACTTATACCTTTGGTTTTTCCTACCTAGGTGTAAAATCTTGCTTTTCTCCACATTAAATTTCATGTTGTTGGATAGGGCCCATTGTTCAAGTCTGTCAAGATCTTGTGGGATCCTGAGCTTGTCTTCTGGGGTGTTGGCTATTCCTGCCAGCTTAGTGTCATCTGCAAATTTGATAAGTTCCCCTTCTATTCCCTCAACTAAGTTATTAACAAACTCATCTAAGATTATCTTAGAACTGCCTTGGAGCATGTCATGGACTAGGCCTAACTTGGCCTTTATTCCTAATCAGGGTCTACCAATACTGCAATAGTGTCAAACAGACCTTTTCAAAAGCTATTGCTAGTAGTAAGCTTTGAATCATATAACTCTTCACCCTCCAGAAATGCAATGCAGGTCTACGAAAGCCAACTGCAATTCTAAATAAATCTATTTTCATTGAATCATCTATATACTTCCTCCATGTTACCCTTATTATCTTAATTACCCACAAAGTATTTGGTTAGTAACTTATGTTTAAAATATATGGTCACATTCACACCAGGAACAAGAAAAAGAAACAAATCCAGGACTTAGGGTACAACACGTAAAAAAAGGGAAGAATAACCACTGCACAGAACTCAATGCCTTAACCATTTAGTATGAACTTTGACCTTCCAGTGATCACTCTTTAGTACTTAAGTCTTCATAAATTTCCATCCTTTATGGAGTGTTTTTGATGGTAGACAATTCTTTGCTGAAAGTTAAGTGCTCTTTTATATGATCATATAAAGCAGGCTTTGGGTACATTACACTGACAAATGTTTATTGGAAAGCCAATTACAGCTTCATAAATCAAGGCCCTCTGTCACAGATCGGGTAAACTCACAAATACCACCAGATGTCACAATTGAGCCCAGCAGGGTAATTCAAATAACACTATGGAATCCTGTCCCTCATCCATAGCATTGACAGTAGTCAAAACAGGAAGAAATAGTTTATTATCTTTCATTTAACTTATTAAAATACTTGTTGCAGGATGTCATGGCCAACCTGGAGTTGGGGCGGGGATACATTTGTTTTCAATTTGCAGATAGATTAAAATGACAAGGTCAAGCACAATCCACTGACAGATTGGCAGCTAAATTTTAAGGTGGACATAGTTAAGGTGCACATACAGCTGAGTAAAAACTCTGAAATCTTTTACCATTTTAATTTTGCAAAGGGCAACTTATATTTGAAATACTTCTGTTAATGATATGCATGTTCATGCTACTATTTAAGTAGATTGATATTAATTAAAAATGATCAGTAAATATTAAAATGTCTTTTTTCAATACCTAAGCAGTACAACTTTGGATTTATTGTTTGTTTGCAAGAAATGCTTGTAAATTTACAGCTCTGTACTGTATTTATCTATTCGTTGTTCTAATAAATGAGCCCTCATGTGGTGAAATCAAGAAATTACATGGCGGAAAGCCTATCTTTGAGTTGGCTGGACTAAACCACAGATAGATTTTTAAAATAATGATTCTCAGGAATCTTCCATCCTGATGAGCATAAGAGAAAACTTTGTTCCTTTCACCAAATTCATTTTCTGATAATCATAAAACAGGCAATGGGGGGAGAGAGAAAATTCCTGCATCATTACTGAATAATAGTTTGTTAAATAAATAACAGTGGGCTTGGTTCACCTACAATAATTTGTAAATCATACAATATTTTTATTATATATTTTATTTTATTCAAAACAAGGTCAAGATACAAAACTCTAAAAAAAATCCAAGACAAAACCCCCCCACAAAACACAAAACAATCAAGACTTTAAAAAAGGTGCATCAAAAAGCCCCATATATTCACATATTATTCCCTCTAATTGAATACTGATTAATACAATATTACAACATTAGTTCACTATTAGTTCCCATCTCTTGTAAAACATTTATATTTTGTAAATCATATAATATAGTAGGTTTTTGACACATGGTAGGCAAAACTAAACAAATGCTATTATGGCTTTAACATTGAATAACATGCAAAACAACTTCTTGAGTTCCCAGACGAAGTCATAGATCAATCTTTTGCAACCATTTTGTTTTCATTCAGGACCTCTTCCCACTTTTAAAAATTATGGAAGACCCAAAAGGGCTTTTGTTTGTATTTATTTATATTTATTGTATTAAAATTAAAATTGATGCATAAGTTAACACTACCATTTGTTACATTTGTTGATGTGATTTTAAAATTGTATTATTTTTCAACATAAGCAGGCAAATAATGATTTTGTGGTCTCTGAAAGGATCTTGGGGACATTCAAGAGTCCTAGGTCCATACTTTAGTCCTCGACTTAGTCTTCAACTTACTAACACAATTAGTCCCAAATTTCTGTTGCTAAGTGAGACAGTTGTTAAATGAATTTTGGCCCATTTTATGACCTTTCTTTTCACAGTTGTTAAGTGAATCACTGCAGATGATAACTTAGTAACACAGTTGTTAAATGAATCTGGCTTCCCCATTGACTTTGCTTGTCAGAAGGTTGCAAAAGGTGATCACATGACCCTGTGATCCTAAACAACCATATTTATGCAACCATCATCAATATGACTTTGTTGCCAAGCATCTAAATTTTGATCATGTGACCATGGGGATGTGGCAATCATTGTGTTAAAAACGGTCATGTCACTTTTTTCAGTGTTGTTTTAATTTTGAATGGTCACTAAATGAACTGTTGTAAGTCAAGAACTACCTGTACTCATTCTTTCAATCTTCACATTAAAAGGCAAAGATTACTAGTGACAGTATTGAGAGGACTATGTATCGTCTTCCCATTATTTATTAATTAGATTTATATTTTGCTTGGCTCAAAGTAGCATGCATAATACCCCCTTCTTTTATTTTCTCCACAACAAGTCTGTGAGGAGGGTTGTCAGCTGAAAGTGAGAAAAAAGATCTGATGAAAATAAGTTAATGAAAAACACACTGATCTTACCTGAATGTCAAGGAGCAAAATAGGTTTGAATGTCTGGAAAAATCAGACTTTTAAACATTGTTCCAAAGTTTCCAAAACTACATATTGCCATCTAACAATCATACAGATTTTTTCAGACCAAATCTAGCATCCTTTATTCTATCAGGAATTTACTAAATCTGCAGGGTTCTTTTCTTTCTACTCCTGGTCCATCAACTTCATCTTGTGTGCAATAAATACTAGGATGAAAAAGGGTATAATATATAATAAGAGAAATAATACCTAATATTAGGAAGATTACAGCTGCAACAATCCATGCTGGCAAATATATTTTTTCATCAAGTAATGATTTCCAGTACCCACATATGCACAGTATAATTACACTTACAATTATTCGAAAAACATAATAAACAATCTGGACAATTGCTGTGTTTTCTCCCTTGATATTAAAAAAGGTAAAAATGAGAATGATTGCCACAATCATTCTGTAAACATATTCTGTTGCTTTAAATTTACAAAATTCAGTGTTTTGCTTTGTCACCCAGCTTAGATTCCCAAACCAAAGAAAAATTAGCAGAACAATAGAACCTGTAATGTTCAACATTGTGAGTAAAATAATGGTAAGTATCCAAGAAGTTAATGTCATCAGTTTATAGACAAGATATATAAGTTTGCAAAATACCCCACTAAATTCATTTTTATCAGGCAGAGATTTTCGCAAAACTATCTGATAGTTCACTGTTGCACAGGAAATGCTGCAGAAAGACAAAGCGATGGAAACATCTTTAAAAGAAAACAAAAATATTGACGGTTAGTTCAGGCCAAAAAAGTTGCCAATTTATTTTAAAACACTTTTTTAAAAAAAGGTGGATAACACTGGAACACGAACTACTTAGTCTATTCTAAAAGCTCTACTAATCAACTTACACTAATGAAATGGCTTCCGAAGGGAAGAGATTTTCAGCCATAGTTCATGTTGCCTTGATCTGAGGACTGACATTTATGATTATTAAAATTTATTGGCAACCTTCTGGGGTGACAATAGTCCCAAAGTGGTTTATAACCAATACAAAAGTAAAAACAAAAGCAAAATAAACTGAGCTAATTTTGAAAAACAGTCTTTAGGTGCCTGTGTGTACCTGAAGTAAAGCAGAAGAAAACTAAGAATTAGCTACCAGCCCAATAATCTCCTTCCTCAAAGGCACCCTCATTGGTAAAAGTGTCTATCCCAGATAAAGTCTTTTTTAAAATTGACCAAGGCTTTATATTTTAATACTTAATTACACAATATTAAAATATATTAATTACTTTTCAAGGTAATTTATTACATTTTGCAAATCATAATGTTGATCTTCATTGTAATATTGCAGACAACTATTTTTAAATAAGTGCATTGCTTTGCATTTTTGATACAGATTAAACTTACATTGATAAAAAGAAGAATCGTCAGATGCCATCACAATGTGCATCTGAAGGATAAGCTGGGGTGTGCTTTCCAAGAAGGCTTTAAATACCTGAAGCATACTTATATCAGCCATTGCATTGATGCATAAGTTGTTGGTGGTGGAACTGTTTGATATAAATACAGCCTCATATCCAAACTTTAATGTGAAATAGTATCTATAATGAGAGAAAAAAAATCTCTCTTTAAAGTAGAAAGCTAAATAGATAGAGAATTAGACATAGATCAATCTTCCAGGTTTATTTATTTATTTTACTAAAAAGCAGCCATGGAAGTGAGACTTTTAAGAAGGCCACTCCTAGCAGAAAAAGCTCCTAAATCTTTTCCTTCCAGTTGTTTTTCTATACAGTCTTTCACAACTTGAAGTTTTTATATCCGTTAGGGAAGAAAATATCCACCCACAATCTCTCCTTTCCTTGAAATACAAAACTGCCCATACCTGCTTTTCTGTCCTTCTGTCTTTCTGTCCTTCAATCTTTCTATTTCTCTTCCCTTTAACCATTAGAACTTGCATCCTTTCAGCTACTAGAAATCTTTTAATTTTTGTGTTTTGTTATCTATTTGTTGTAAGCCACACAGTTATTTTATATAACAATATAGGCTGCCATACACATCTTTCAAATGAAATAAATAAAATCTTAACACAGATGTTTCTCTTATTACAGCAATCCCAGGAATGGCCAGATGGCCATTTCACCACTCTTTCTCCCTGCCCCATCCCAAACATTTTATTAAAAGGAAGATGAATTAGCTGATATTTGCTTGATGCGAAGAGTTGAATTACAAATACTGCCTTTATTGCTATAAATCACCAATAGATGGCAGTACTGAGGTGCTAGAACAGGGCTTTTCAATCTTTTCACCCATTGTACCACTTTTAGGATATGGCAACATCTGAGTACCACCAGTCGCCTAGCAAGGTGTCAAAAACTTGTGCTACCACCAGTTCAGCTCATTCTCCTCCCCCGCTACCACTTTTCTAGGATGGTCGCGTACCACCTGCCAGGTGTTAATGTACCACAGGTGGTACCCGTACCACTGGTTGAAAAGCCCTGTGCTAGAAGATCAGACATGTTTTTAGGATCTTTTCTTCCACCTCATAAAGTAGGAACTTGGTTTTTTTTTAAAAAAAAACAACAACTCCTGTGTTGCTGTTGTTTGTGAAATGACAACCTGCAGGAAGTATTTAACAGTCTGCTTTAAACAATGCTCTGTGGTTGCATTTTTGACTTCTGAAGGAGTCCTTCCAATTGAGCCCATCCATCCATCCACATATATACTTTCACACTTCTTGCATCACAAGGCTTGAGATTCAATTTTTTGTTTTTACAATCCAGCTGCTAAAGGCATATTGTCCCTTTTTTCCCCCGTTGGGATATACACAGGAATGATATAATTCCTCTTGCATACAGAAGGGCCTTCATTTATTGTGATATACTATATATACACCAGTTCTGGTTATTCCATCTCTAAGTTAGATGAAAATTGTGTTCCATTTCTATTTGCAATGTACACTAGAAAGGTTGGTGTTCCAAAAAAACAAAAATATGCAATCACACTGTGAAACACATGGCTGTTGATTGCAGAATATTATGGTTAATAATAATAATAATAATAATAATAATAATAATAATAATAATAATAATAATAATAATTTTTCAACCTTCCCTGGAACCTCCAGTAGTTCAGGTTGGGGGACGAGTCCGTCCATTGGGATATGGTAAAGCCTGTTTACCGACAGGTCAAAGAAGAATTTTTGAAGGTCACAACCTCGTAAGTGGCGAAGACCTCCGTCCAACAAGGTGACCAATTAACAAGATTGACAGTCCTTCAAAGAGGAATCAAGATCTAACGTTCTCTCTTTGGTTAGTTTCCATCCATTGCTTCTTGTCCTGCCTTCAGGCGCTTTGGAAAATAGCTTGACTCCCTCTTCTTTGTGGCAGGCCCTGAGATATTGGAACACTGCTATCATGTCCCCCCTTGTCCTTCTCTTCGTTAAACTAGATATACCCAATTCCAGCAACTGTTCCTTATATGTTTTACTCTCCAGTCCCCTGATCATCTTTGTTGCTCTTCTCTGTACTCTTTCTAGAGTCTCAGCATTTTGTTTACATCGTGGTGACCAAAACTGGATGCAATATTCCAAGTGTGGCCTTACCAAGGCATTGTAAATTGATATTAATACTTCACGTGATCTTGATTTTATCCCTCTGTTAATGCAGCCTAGCACTGTGTTGGCTTTTTTGGCAGCTGCAGCACACTGCTGGCTCATATTTAAATGATTGTCCACTGGGACTCCGAGATCCCTCTCAGTTACTACTATTGAGCAAGGTACCTGTACATTTGGTTTTTCTTACCTAAATGTAGAACCTTACTTTTTTCACCACTGAATTTCATTTTGTTAGATAGCGCCAGTGTTCAAGTCTGTCCAGATCCTCCTGTATCTTAAGCCTGTCTTCTGGAGTTAAATGACTTTAATAGTCTGTTATTAGGTGGAATGCCTCCTTTTCTCATTTGTGCTAGATGTTTGTCTGATTGCCAATAGAGAAACCATAGATCTAAGTCTGATCCCTACATCAGACTCTGCTGATGTACTAGTATATCAAGAGCTCCCAGGTATAATGCAGGCAGCTGGATTTATTTTGATTAGGCATCCTTCCAAGAAGAAAGCTTTTGCATCATAGGTAGAAACAGCAGAGAAACCAACTAATACATAAAGTAGGAATGATAGCACTAAATCAGCATAGGGGCCTTTCTTCCATTCACATATTTAAAAAATATATGATTCCCAGCAATGGCCAGCTTTTCATTGTTTTACTCAGTCTTAAAACAGCTGCACTATTGAGTTAAATGCCTTTCATCATATGGAAAAATAGACTGTAGTATCTCTTTGCAGCTGCCAGAGTGTTGACTGTATGTTTTATGACATTTCAACGATTGGCTTTAATTAACAATGTTCAGAAATACAGATCTTACTCTCTCTGAACATTTCTAGAGTGGAGAGGTAGAACAGCATGGTAATAGCAGATAAATAGAGATAAAGACAGTTTATCTGAAATGCTATATTGCACCAGATGAAAGTGCCATTTTCTTCCACTATAGAAACAATGTTCCTTCAACAGAAAATATTACTAAAAAGCAAGAATACAGCTGTGAAATAACATCCCAGAACTGATTCCTGTGCTTTGAGAATGCCTCCTGTGCAGACAGAAACAATAGGTAAGTCTACCTTCTGTCAAAATATCACTGCTTTCATGTTATATGGATATGTATTTATCCTGCAGAATAACCCCGCAGGATTTTTTTTCTCATAAAACAATCAAAAACATTAACCATCTGGCTCTAGCATCTAACCATTGTGAAATCCAGAAAAAATAAGTCAAGTAAATGAGGCTGTTATATCATTCATTCATATGAGCTTGTTATTTTCCAAGCTGTGTTGTAGTCAGACTGACTACAGAAATACTGATAAATTTACAACTTAGAAATTAGTTTTGGACTTTGCCTTACGCTGAATCTCATAAAGTCAGGGCTTTTTTTCAGCCNGAACGCGGCGGAACCGCGTTCCGGCACCTTTTTCCGGGCCGGCCGCACCGGAAATAGCCCCTCCCACACCGGAAATAGCCCCTCCCAAATTTTACTTGCATTCCTGTTCTCTAAAGGGGCGGTCCTAGGGTTTGATGAGGGCGTGGCCAGGTTTGAGTTCCGCCACCTTTTCTCCGAGAAAAAAAGCCCTGCATAAAGTAATGTATTTATTGTACCCTGATGCTGGGAAAGATTGAGGGCAATAGAAGAAAGGGATGACAGAGAATGAGATGGCTGGATGGAGTCACTGAAGCAGTAGGCGTGAGCTTAAATGGACTCCAGAAGATGGTAGAGGACAGGAAGACCTGGAGGAACGTTGTTCATGGGGTCACGATGGGTCGGACACGACTTCGCAACTAACAACAAAGGGAGATGAGTTACATTTGATTCTACTTCCTGAAAGCTAGATAAATATAAATTGTCTTATAGATATTGTATTAATAGTTACATGGATTTTAATTTTAATTTTAAACCTTTACAATTTTTATCAACTAACAGAATAGGTGAACTCTAACAACAATAATGTAAGCACTGGATGAATAAAAAAACAAAATAAAAGAAGTGAAAGAAACATGTGATTTTATGGTCTTTCAGATGCTGCTGACATACAAATTTCTGGTACTGTACATCTAATATCCTCTACTTGTATATTAGTGCAACAAACACCTTTGTCTTCTACTGTAACCTGTTTTATTGGCCCTTTGGTGGTTTTCTGCAAAGCAACCAGCTGAAAACAGATTGGCTCTGCCTCCACACTTTGTGAAAGCAAGCATATCATCTTCATTTTGATCCCAAGGCAGATCATTGCCTTGGATGTCAAAATGAAGTACCAAGTGTATTGTGGCTCCTTTACCCAAACCTATTATGAACTCAATGAAGCAATTATTTACAAAAACCTGGTTCATACAGGTAGGAATAATAATTTAAAATGTGCGAAAAATTCAACAAGTAGTCACATTATGTGTTAACATCACCACTATCTATAAAAATTCACTTAATGCCCTTATACATATCATATGTCTGTTCTAGGTTAAAATTTGGCACTTACCTTGTAAAAATCCCACCACATAAAAAATGGAATAGATAAAACTTCCAATTAAGCTTTTCAGTCTCATCTTCTTTAAACCAGGTACAACTGAAAAACTGAATAATTATTGATGAAAACAGTCCTGTGGACAGTATTAGGATGCCCTTCAAGTATTGGCCTTCACACAAAAAGTTCTTTGCCGTCCAGAGATCTGTTCCAACATCAAATATATAAACCACAAGCCCAAAAATAATAAGAACAAAATCTACTTTAGTAAATCTTTTTTGTTGTTTTTCGCGACTGACCACTTCCATTGCAGATAAAACAATTCAAAATGTTTTTCTTAGTAGAATGAAACATGTTGGTCAAAACAGCAGGTTAAACTAAAAAGTCGGGATCATAAGTATATTATAAAGTAACAGTATGTAGTTTAAAAGATGCTGGTAAGGTTAATTCTTCCTTATGAGTCCTGCAAAGAATAAGTAATTAGTAACTATTCAGAGGTTTATAAAAAACAATTATCAATTTCAATAGCTATAAAAGAGCAACTTGTGGAATGAAAGTTTATGATAATGTATAATAATGTGCATGTTTTAACTGAGCTCAAGAAGATATTTCCTCAGAAGGAATACACTAACCGAGTAGATGAAAAAAGAAAAATTGGAGACTTTTTTGAGTCCTGGTGGAAATCTTTTTTTCTACTTCCCATAATTCCCTAAGGCAGTGGTGGCGAACCTATGGCATGCGTGCCAGAGGCGGCACTCGGAGCCCTCTCTGTAGGCACGCGTGCCATGCTCCGGAGATGGCAACCGTCCTCTTCAACCAGCCACCCGCTAACTTACTGAGGTCCCACGTGGCCGGATGCATCCCAGCACCCATGTGCTTGCTGACCTTTGTGTGCGGAGGCCGATGGTGTCAGGCAGCAGCTGCCCCTGCCTCACCTTGCCCTGCGGCATGGCACCCCTACCCTGCCTCGCCTCACCCCGCAGAACCAGCCTCCTGCCCACTGCCCCACCCACCAGAGATCCCTGGATCTCCCCCAACCTGCCAGGCCCCCACAGGCGTCCCTCCCCAGGAGCAACACCGAGCTGGCATGCCCACCCTGGCCACGCCTACCCATCTGCCATGAACACTGTAGTCATGCCCACCCGGGGGGCCACACCCACCCGGAGGCCATGCCCACCCGGCACCCGGCAATACATAAGTGGGGTTTGGGTTGACGTTTGGGCACTCAGTCTCTAAAAGGTTCGCCATCACTGCCCTAAGGCAGTGGAAAGTCCCAGAAATACTTTTTTGCAACATTATGTTCTTACAATATTGCCTACTTCTTTCTACTATCTGCCTAACCCTTTCCTTAGAGGGTTGGGCTATTTCAATGTTCTAATGCCTGCCTGACATTATTTAACTTGAGTGCTAACAATTGCATAAAAATATATGCTCTAATAAATCTATTTAATTGTTAAGTACTATAAAACCAATTGATTTTACTGCAATTGCCACGCAGAAGAGATTTGATTTGGTATAATGCTTAAGGCATGAAGTTGAAAACTGAGAGACTGTGAAACAGGAAGTCAACTTGATAAACTTAGTGCAGTCACTTTCTCCCAGCCTTGGCAAGAAGACAAATCATTTCTGAAAATCTTGCCAATGTAATCCAGACAGTTGCCTGAAGTCAGAACTGGTCTGAAGCAAAATACAGAAAGGAATTGGATAAATCTCTGCCTTCTTGACTTAAACATTCTTTGAAAAGAGATGGTCACTTCTGTCTTTCCAGACTTTAATCTGCTAGGTAAATTGACTCTATGGTATTCTAAATCAAACAATTAAAAGCTCCTTGCAAGGGTTCTCAGGCTACTATGTTGCTTATTGAGTAATTATAGTTAATATTGAGTAAAATATAAGAAATTTCCAGTTTGAAGGTAAATTATTATATGCTATTTCTAAACATGCATGTCATTCCAGAAATGTTGAAAGTGAAATCAATGCTTGGAGAAAAGAATCCAAGAGAAAAAAAATCTTTGTGGATATTTACACTTCCATTGAAAATTATGTAATTCTGTGGTTAACATTGAAAACCAATATAAAGATTCCACAGAGAAAAATAAAAATTCATCAGGGATCAAGCAAATATACATTGTTGGCCTGATAATACAACCACAGACAAATATTCTGGATAAATGTAATTTTCCTTTTGATCAATTAATAATTTTTTTGATCATTTTTTTTCATCTGACTTATACCCAGTGAAGTCAGTTTTTTAGGCCTCCTAATAGTATAAATTGTTTTCTATAATGTTACAGAATAAACTGTTTAGATACCACCAAGGTAGTTAATTAATCTCAACAATATTTTAATAAAAAAAAATTACCTTAAAACTTGCCAGGTAGATATACATTTTCAGTAGAAAACTCTATATCCTCAATAGAAAGAAACTATTAATGTTTTGCATAGTTGGACTTTGTAGTCTACACCCAGAAGAGGTTTGGGTGTGGGCAAAATATAAAGTGAAACTGCTTTTATCCACAAGCCATGTGATCCTTTAGACGAGATGGGTGACAAACAAATCTAAATAAATAATCATCTGGTATTTGCATACAGTGGCTAAGGCTTCAGCCTAGAAACCGGGAGATTGTGAGTTTTAGTCCCACCTTGGACACAAAGCCAGCTGACTCTGCACCAGTCACTCTTTCTCTCTCTCATATCTAGCAAGGAAGTAATGGCAAACAACTTCTGAAAACTGCAGGAACTAGTCCAGGCAGTTGCCAAGAGTCAACACCGACTCAAAGGCACCCAAAGAAAAATTGGACAATCATTCCTTTAGTTGAATTATTATGTTCATAAATCATTTAATCTGATTCCATCTGTGATAACGTAATAACAGAATAACAGAGTTGGAAGGGACCTTGGAGGGTTAGAGTCACTATATCATTTCAGACAAATGGTTGTCAATCTCATCTTAAAAATCTCATGTTGGAGCATTCACAGCTTCTGGAAGCAGATTGTTCCACTGATTAATTGTTCTCACTGTCAGGAAATTTGTCCTTAATTCTCCGTTGGTTGTCTCATTGATTAGTTTCATTCATTGCTTGTTGTCCTGCCTTCAAGTGCTTTGGAGAATAGGTTGACTCTCTCTTTTTTTGTGGCAGCCCCTGAGATATTGGAAAACTGTTATCATGTCACCCCTAGTCCTTCTTTTTATTAATATACCCAATTCCTGCAACCATTCTTCATATGTTTTATCCTCCAGTCCTCCAGAACCTTTGTTGTTCTTCTCTGAACTCTTTTTGAGTCTCAGCATTTTTTTTATATCATGAAAATTAAATTAAGCCTTTTTTACTTTTTTCTGCAAACTAGGTTTGTTTTAATGGCAGTGGTATTCTAGTTGAACTATTCAAGGTAGGCATTGTAACTGTCCTATAAACTGGCAACACTCAATTCCACAGGCACTACCCACATGTAGTTGGGTTATGAAATTACCTGATACTTAAATTAATCTGATCTGTGACACTGGAAATATGAAGCTAACCATATATTTAAATCCTCCAAATTGCTGCTGATGGTGCAATAATTTTACCTTGAGCTCTGTTTTTGTTTGGATTGTACTTCGATGATGGAACAGCCTTTATTCTTCTCATGGCCTCTAATTCCCTAAAATGTGCCCTCTCTGCTCCATGAAGGAACTCAGCTGTGCTTTAGCTGCAATTTTTAGAACACTAATTAGATCCCCAAGGCTTGCAAGTGTCCAACAAAATCTCCACTTAGAAGCTAAACCAAACATTAGTCCCTCGTAACTAACTCTACATATGTCTAATGCCCTGAGAAGGAAGTAACATGAAGAGAAAAATGGACAGAAAGTGAGAGCTAATCAATCTTTCTTGTAAAATTCTTTTTTTCATTAAATTATGTGTTTTATTCAGGATCCCATCTGACTCAAAAAAATCTGAAGAGATGTTTTGGACAAAGAGGCTTAGGATTCTGCAAATATATAGAGAGAATATTCTTTCTCTTCTAGCCTACTGCTGGATTAATTGCACTTTTTGGGGTCTATTAATCTCTTGGATAATAAAAAGGAGAATTTTAAACTGGTAAGATAAAGTTAGGATGGAACTGGAGTTCTGGAATACAGGAAGCAATAAAGATATTAGATAGAATTGCTCCTGAGATTTCTGTCCTTATCTGATAATGAAGGAAGGTTCCTTCATTGGTATAGTGAAGAGTTGCAAATGATAAAATCTTTGGAGCATCACTGGAAGGATATAATCAGACATGGATCTGAACTCAGGTCTAATAAGGACTTTTTGTCCTTCTTCCATTAATGAAATGCCAGGCAGTAGGACTATTCAGAATTATCAGGAAAGTATGGAACAAAGATGATTAGGGGACTGGAGGCTAAAACATATAAGGAACGGTTGCTGGAATTGGGTATGTCTAGTTTAATGAAGAGAAGGACGAAGGGGGACATGATAGCAGTCTTCCAATATCTCAGGGGCTGCCACAAAGAAGAGGGAGTCAAGCTATTTTCCAAAGCGCCGGAAGGCAGGACAAGAAGCAATGGATGGAAACTAATCAAGGAGAGAAGCAACCTAGAATTAAGGAGAAACTTCCTGACAGTTAGAACAATTAACCAGTGGAACAACCTGCCTCCAGAAGCGGTGAATGCTCCAACACTGGAAGTCTTTAAGAAGAGACTGGACAGCCATTTGTCCAAAATGGTATAGGGTTTCCTGCCTGAGCAGGAGGTTGGACTTGATGACCTCCAAGGTCCCTTCCAACTTTATTATTATTATTATTATTATTATTGTTATTGTTATTGTTATTGTTATTGTTATACTCTAATTTCTTTATGATCAGCACGCCAGTCATTTCATGGATAAAATCATACCTATAATTCCAAACTGAAAGCCAGATAATCAAAATCCAATAGATTGGGAGGAGTGGCACCTTGGAATGTTTTGTAGAAGTGTCTATAAGTCTATGCATACCAAGAAAGATCCTTTGTGATGCAGCCTGGCCACCTGGAAGGTTCATCTGTGTCCAATTAGTCTGGCTAAGATACCATGTAATGGTATCAGCAGGTAATGCTGATCAAGTAGTGATCAGTAATTTCTTGCAGAAGCAGGAGTTAACAACTACCTTGAAAGACACTCTGGCTTCCGTCCTCCTTTGAAGTCAGTCCAGGAATCTTAGTTATATATTGTTATATATTGCATCTCCTCTATGCAAGTATGTGATTGAAAAGGTGATGAGAAAACATTTAAATAGGTCTAAGGAAGAAGCAGATTATCTAGAATAGAGAAGCAGACTATCTAGAGCAGCGGTTCTCAACCTATGGGTCGGGACCCCATTTGGGGTCGATCGACCATTTCACGGGGGTCGCCAAGCAAGGCTGTCCGCCATTTTTTCCCCCTTTTCCGGCGGGTGCCTTACCTCCCTTGGGCTGGGCCAGCTGGTGGTCGGCCTTCTCCGTCTCTGCCGCTTGCCAGCTATGCCTCGGCCGGCGCAGGGGGCGGAACCACGCATGCGCAGCACTCCCGGGCAGGGAAAGTCCTCGACTTACGACCGGTTGGGTAGTCCTCGACTTACAACCGGTTTAGTCCTCGACTTACAACCGGTTTAGTCCTCGACTTACAACCGGTTTAGTCCTCGACTTACGACCGGTTGGGGGTTGCGGCATTAAAAAGGTTGAGAACCACTGATCTAGAGTCATCTCTAGACAAAATGGGCACCACATAAATCAATCAAACAAACAAACAGTTAAATAAAATGTAATCTTTGATCATCAGGATTTAGACACCAGTTTGGGACAGAAGCTGTATTGTGCTGACCTACACTGGGGAGTACAAACATACTCATTTTATTAGACCTTTAGTGACCTTTGATAGCACTGTACTAGTTTCAAGTTTGTTTTCAAATGCAATATGGTGGTTCTTATCATAAATCCCTATATGACTGGGAATCTGCTATCTTCAAGACTGCCTTTTCTGACCAGAACCTGTATGTCCATACCTACAGAATGTTTTCTGAAGGCACCCACCTATAAGACCTTCAGCCAGAGGGAGCAAAGAACTTTTTTGCGGTCCTCTCTTTTCTACCCAAAGCAAGAATAGTCCTTTTCCAATACAAAAGATAGCTAAATCCTGGTTATTTCAGAAGGTCTTTGAAGATTGCTCACTAGACAGGTACATATTAAGATCATGAATGATGGATTAGCTTACTCCTAGCACATATAATTGATATAGTATAAATGTATATTGCTGATGACGATGATGTTATCCCTTCAGTCATCTCTTTTTCTTGGCGAATCTATGGGCCAGGTCTCTCCACATCTTCCGATCTTGCACTATTTCGTTGAGTTTTTCTATGCTCTGGCTGATGTCAGCTTTATAGTGTCCAGCCACCATGTTCTTTGATGGCCTGGTTTCCTTTTACTGCTAACTCTTCCAAACATAATTGATTTCTCCAGTGATATGGCCAACGTAACTGAGACATATATTGCTATGTTCATATGTTACATTTATATATTATTTGTATAAGCTGGTTTTTATATTTGCAGGTGTAGATGGATTAGAGTCAGTTGGTTAAAGATGGTATGCTGAGGCAGTGTAGAAGTCATATAATAAATAATTTTTGCCTGCCATTAAAGGCAGAGCTTTCAACTCTTCACCCTACATCTCCCTCTCTTCCACAGCTGATAGCCAGGTTGATAAGTCAGAGGCGTGGGAGAAGGGACACAGAGTGGCATGAGAGAAGACACCTCTAATACTTCTTACTACTTTTCCTCCAACCTCATGACCTATCAGCCAAGTTACTGCTTAACATGGATTTACTATTCTTTCAAAACAGCTTATGTTCAGAAATGCTCTAACCAGTGTTTCTCAACCTTGACAATTTTAAGGCGTGTGGACTTCAACTCCCAGAATTCCACAGCCAGCAATGCTGGCTGTGGAATTCTGGGAGTTGAAGTCCACACGCCTTAAAATTGTCAAAGTTGAGAAACACTGTGTGACCAGTCACATGTGCAGAACATTCCATATTTGTCAACTTCACAGGTAGATAGATTTACGTGATCATACATACTTAACAGAATAACAAAGTTAGAAGGGACCTTGGAGGTCTTCTAGTCCCAACCCCCTGCTGTGGCAGGAAACTCTATACCATTTCAGATAGATGGTTGCCCAATCTCTTCTTGAAAACTTCCAGTGTGGAGCACCCACAACTTGTGGAAGCAAGTCGTTACTGATTAATTGTTTTACCTAATCAAGAAGACAAATAGACCCCCACCCACCCATTTTAAGGATTTAGTTTGATGTTCTCTTCCTTCCCGGCAAGGTGATTTTTAGTGGGAAGGAAACAACCCAAGAAAAATCCATCAGTCAATTTCCTTATTTTGTCCAGGGGTTAAAAATGCGAGAACAACAATCTGACTGTCTCTCCACATGTTATCCTCAGTGAAGCATGCAAACCAGCATCTGCATTTCCTGCATCGGATAAGGAGAGCACATCTTTCTCCTTCTGTCCTAGCCACTTTTTACAGAGGCACAACTGAAAGCATTTTAACAAACTGCATCACTGTCTGGTTTGGTGGCAGCAATGCCTCAGATAGAAAGCACTTTGTGCTTCAGCTCAAAGCATTGTTAGAGACCTCACACATCCACTTTACAGTCTGTTTCTGTTGCTCCCCTCTGGGAGAAGGCTTCAAAATATTTCTAGCAGGACTACCTGATTCTGTAATAGCTTTGTTCCCTATGCCAGAGGTCCCCAACCTTTTTGGGCACGATTCCATGGAGAGAGGTTTTTCTGCGGACTGTGTGGTTTTGTGTGCTGCCTGCATCCCGTGGATAGGGCTTTGCTTGTTTGTGTGGACCGGTTGCTGGTATGCTGCGGCCTGATACTGATCCATGGACCGGGGGTTGGGGACCCCGGCCCTAAGCCATCCATCTGGTAAATTCACAAAATTCATTTTTCTCACCATAACCCGAACTGGACTGTTGTTTCTCTGTGTCATATATGTGGGTATATGCATAATTCTATATTTATTTATTTTTGTCATATTTATGTAGTGTATATCGGAGGTGGTGACCCTTTGAGAGCTGAATGCAACAAAATTTCATTTTAATGTAGGCAGAATAGAACAGAACAGAATAGAACCGGAAGGGGCCTTGGAGGTCTTCTAGTCCAGCCCCCTGCTCAAGCAGGAGAACTTATACCATCTCAGACAAATGACTGTCTAACCTCTTCTTAAAAATCTCCAGTGATGGAACGCCCACGATTTCTGGACGCAAGCTATTCCACTGGTTAATTGTCCTCACTGTCAGAAAGTTACTTTTTAATTCCAGGTTGCTTCTCTCTTTGATCAGTTTCCAACTATTGTTTCTTGTCCTGCCCTCTGGTGCTTTGGAGAATAACGTGGCCCCCTCTTCTTTGTGGCAGCCCCTCAAATACTGGAACACTGCTATCATGTCTCCCCTATTTCTTCTTTTCTTTAGACTAATGTACATTCAAAGTGACAATAAAGTTATTATTCTATTCTATTCTAGTCTCCCATTCTTCATTCTTGGCCAATAGGGCAAAGCAATTTATTCCTTAGTTCAAGGATGGACTGCATTGTAATACAGCTATCTCACTGTACAGTGAAGAAGTAATAATCCAGTGCTAACTAGAGTATTAAAGTTCGGGTGGTAGATTGCCAGTAGATCTTTGGAAAAAAATACTACAAATCTATTGAACAATTAATGATGTTTCAGTACAAAACTCAAAAAGAATCATATAAATTTAACTACACACAATATTATATATTTAAGTATACCCAGAAATTTTAATCATCTGCTTTGCAAAGATACAATATTGGGGGTATTTTGCAATTTAATTTTCCTCACAAATTTTATTATGGCAGTGCTGTTACTGCCATCTACAGACAAAATGTGTTCTCAAGGACATGTTGCATAAATATCTTGGCATAATGTTTGAATGGCTAAGACATTTTTTTTATTCATCTATGCAATTTACTTAGAAATCACCTTGAACCCAAGAAGCATAAATATTCAGTTTTTTGTCAGTGAATTTATCCTCAACATAAACCTGTGAGAGACTCTTGAAAACATCATTGAACTGCATCTCCCAAAATCCTCTACAACTGCTGGTTAAGGACCTTCTGGGAATTGAAGTTGCAAGGGATTAGACGTTTTCTCAATCTTTATCCTAAACTACAAAGATTAATAACAGTTGAGAACATCGAACTTTTCAGTTGTTGAAGCCCATAACACTTGCAGTCCTTAAAGATTATGGTGATTTAAATGGGATCTTATAGCAACTGATTTCTAAAACATCTGGGGACAGTACCCAAACACCCACCCAATGGAAATGAGCAAGGCAAAGAGGTTCCTTCCATGAAATTCTCCACAAACCTAATTCTAATTTTGTTTAAGGGCTGTCAGATATGGAAATGAAACCATATCCATCTGGGTGGGTAATTTGAATACCATCCAGATGTTTCTGAATTCAGTTTAAATCTTTGTCTTCAAGAGGAATGTGTAGCTTTTGTAGCTCAGATCTAATAGTCCCAATTTTAGCTAGGAATTCTGTGTCAAATGCTAGGCTGCCTCATTATGGCTCTCTCTCTCTCTCTCTCTCTGTGTGTGTGTGTGTGTGTGTTAATGCTGCAAGAAATGAATGAAAAATACTGGGAGCATATATATACCAAAATAATATGATCTCACAGGGTCACCTAAGGTGTGAAGGTCAGCCCAGCTGCCCAGCTAAAGCAAACTGGCACCTTTATTGACCAGCAGCAACATAGGAAGATGCTGGGCATCGCTTTGCTAACAATACCAAAGGCATCATTTCATATGGCACAGGAGAGGATAATAGGGCAAACCACTTCTATTTTACTAGGTAAACCATACAGATATAAACTATAAAGTGATTGTTGATATTGCGCAAATAATTATCTCCTCTAAGTACATTTGCATAGTATCTTATGGGGAACATATATTTATTTAGCCAGAAGACTAGCTGACTACAATTAAAATTTTATTCAACCATAATATTACAGGATAGATAGTGTAGGATATTTATAGTTTCTTAGAAACGCGTATTTTAGAAACAAACTTCTCCTATGGGTAAAGAATGATTTGCTAAAAGCGCTTCCCTTTTCTCTTCTATGTACTGGCTCTGCTTCTCAGGCTTGCCCTTCTCTCCCCCGCTGGTCTGTGAAGCGCCTTCCCTGGATTCCCTATTTCTGTGCAGGTTCTGCCCATTTTGCTCTTAAGGAAGTATTTAGTTAACTCTTTCATTATATTCTATACTTATAGCAATCTTTCGTTTCTTTACCTAGTTGGGCCTAAGAAAACCAACAAAGTCTCCAAAAGTTGTCACTCTACCCCAGGGGTAGTCAACCTTGGCTCTTTTATGACTCGTGGACTTCAACTCCCAGAATTCCTGAGCCAGCACAGCTGGCTCAGGAATTCTGGGAGTTGAAGTCCACGAGTCATAAAAGAGCCAAGGTTGACTACCCCTGCTCTACACTTTGTCTTATCTCTATGTTCTTTGCTCTCGCTTTCGCTCTCTCTCTCTCTCAGCCCGTCTTGTCTGGCTGGCCGCGAAGGTGGTTGCGAAGATGTTCTCCGTGCTGCCCAAAGTGGAGAAGCTGTCGGCACGGGTGATCCGCGTCCTGGGCTGTAACCCCGGGCCTATGACGCTGCAGGGGACCAACACCTACTTGGTGGGAACCGGGCCCAGGTAGGTGGGAAGCTGCTCGGGCGAGGGACAGACGCGGCGGCCGGTGTATTCCCTGGGGTCTGCTGGGCAACGCGCTTCCTTGGCGTGAGTTTTCCCTTCCCTTTAGCAAAGCCAGGCTCGAAGGCTACCCGGGAATTCGTATTTTGACCCCCCTTGCTTTTCACGCGCTGCTCTGAGTATTATTAATTCATACGATTTCTCTTTATTGTACAAGTTGTACTGAGACGGAAGAAGGCGGGGCCTAGATGAAATAACAAACATTTTTTTTTATAGCTTCACACACACACACCCCAAAAAATCCATAAACATTTGAGGGCAGAGGAAACATAGCTAACCGGATTATTATATGTATGCACTTAAAGTCGCCTTTAGACCAGATGGACGGCACACAAATCTAGTAAGTAAATAAATGTAAAAGCCATTGATGCAACCTAGCAGTTTTGCAATGCGACCTTCTCTATTCAGAAATCCTTTTTTAAGTCCAGGGTCTTAGTCACCTAGAAGTGCAGGCTTAGGACTCTTCCATTGCTGTATTAAAGTGCTGTTCTCTGGTCATTAAGCTCACAGAAATTTGCAAACATCTGTTCTGCTTCATTGACAAAACCACTAAGGCTTAGCTGTGCTGTTTGCAGGACGAGTTAAGAAAAACACTCTACCTTTCCCTTCCCATAGAGTAACGTTTCTCAAAGTTGACAACTTTTAAGATTTGTGGGCCAGCTTTGTTATAAACATGTTTGTATTGTTTTTAATCACTTTTGTTTTGCTATTCCCTTTCCCTTTTCCCCTTGTTGTTAGTTGATGTTTAATATTTGACTTTGAAATGTAATAACTATTATTCTATTTACTGGACAAGTAAGGGCAGATTCTTTTAGTCACCTGTCAAGTTCCTCAACTAAGAGATTGCAGGCACAGAAAAGCTGCACATCTTTGATCAGTCAGTTGGGCTGACTCTTGAAATGGTGCTTTACCATGTCAGCAAATACCATGGTTCACAGATTACCGATGTAGAAGAGAAGTCATGTTTACAAATACCCGAAGTGACGGTTCAAGATAGGGAGAAGGAGTTATGAAGTGCATGGGGGGGGGGCACTTCACTCCACACACCTCCTATTCCACATTCATCGGAGGAATGGAATAAAACGAGAAGGAATAATTAATAACATGCGAGCTTCATCCTAAATTACAGGTAGTCTTCGATTTACAACCATTCATTTAATGACCATTTTAAGTTACAACAGCACTGAAAAAAGTGACTTGTGACTGTTTTTCACACTAACAACCATTGTCACATCACTGTGGTCATGTGATCAAAATTCAGATGATTGGCAACTGGTTCATATTTATGACAGCAATCTCAGGCACAAATGCCATTTAAAAACAGCTAGACATCATGATGCAGTTAGAGAGATCTGGCGATGATTGCTATCTAGGGCATGTGTCTGGTTCTTCTACACAGCTCTGTCTTGAATCTTGATTATTACAGTTTAGTTCTCCTCTTAGGCAATATAAGTTTTACTTGGAATCTCGTTTAGCTTGTCACTTTTTCTTTTGCTCTTGGCAAAAGATTTTTCCCCTTCTGTGGACAAATTTCTCTTTATTACATTTTTATTGGATCATCTTTGATCCATTTTATTATAAAGTACCATTTCTTTTGTTCACCTGATTAGATTTCTGCTCCAGTGGATTTTTTTTCACCATTATCTCTCTTCTCATAGGCTTATTAGCTGTGTAGTACAGTATTATGAAATTAAAAGAGACTCCTTTGCAACAGCATCCCGCCTGAGATGTGTATGGCTCCAAACTTTATTGTGTTTAGAAAGGCAATGGAATCTCGCTCTTCCAGCATACTTTAAAAGCAGTACTTAAATGTTTTTCTTTTGGGTATTTGAACAAGTGTACTTATTTTTCCTCGCTGTCAAGTGACTCTGGGTGGCTATTGTAAATTTTTTTATATAAAATAACGCATGTAAGCTGCTCAGAGACAACTGAAAAGGCATATATGACCAGTTTGATTTTTGGTTTATTGATTTGCATCTTATATAATTTTCTTTAGGATTTCAAATTACACAAAAGGAATGGGATATATAAATAGAACTAGAATGATAGGGTTGGACGGGACTTCGGATGTCTTCTAGTCCAGCACCCTGCTCATGGCAGGAGTTTTATACTATCTCAGGCAAATGGTTGTCCAAGCAATTTTTTAAAACCTCCAGCATCCACACCCTTAGGAAGCAAGCTGTTCCATTGATTAATTGTTTTTATATTTCTTTGCATGACACGTTACACTTTTTTAGGTTGTTAGCATCATTTTTTTTAATTAATTAGCTCTTTCTTGGCCTAATCTGGTTTTATTATAGAAGGATCCTAATAGATACCGGAGAGCCACGTATCCCTGAATATATAAGCTGTTTGAAACAAACACTTCATGAATTCAACATTTCCATCCAGGAAATTTTAGTAACTCATTGGCACCATGATCATACTGGAGGCATATCAGATATTTGTGAAAAGATTCCAGCTGGTAAGTATTTTCTGTAGTTTTTAAAATTTGTATACTTTATGTACAAAGCAGGTTAGAGTTATATTGAAAAAGTTATATAGTAGATAGACAAAGGATGTTAGAAACATTGCACTTAAATGCTTGTTAACAGACACGGTGGGAAATAATTAAATTTGAGAAACAGCTTCTGACAGAACTTTCCCAAGCACCAATTGTAAGTATACTTAGCCAAAATTAAAGGTAGCAAAAATCAGGTACAAATAATCCTCAACAACCATTTGTTTAGCAACCATCCAAAATTATGAGCACTGAAAAAGTGACTTGCAACCGGTCTTCGTACTTATAACTATCACAGCATCACCATGATCACTTGATCAGTATTAAGGTGCTTGGCAACTGGCATGCATTTATGATGGTTGCAATATCCCACAATCATGTGATTGCCACTTGTGACCTCTCCAGCTGACTTCTGACAAAAGTCAATGGGGGAAGCTGGATTCCGTTAACAACTGTATTGATTTCCTTAACAACTGTGGCCAAAAAGGACATATAATCAGGTAAAACTCACTTAACAACCACCTTGCTTAGCAACAAAATTGTGATCTCAGTTTTGGTCATAAGTTGAGGACTACCTGTATTATAAAAATATAACATTTGCCATTTTGTTGTTTCATTAGGACTAGTTAAAGTTGTAGAAGCTGCTATTGCAAAACAAACAAACCATTAATATACAAGGGACTTGCTAGATTGTAGTGATAATCTGGAGGCTGTTGTCACAATTACCGGTATTTGAATAATAGGCAGCATGCATAGCATAGAACATATGTTCTGCCTTGATTGATCTGCACTTGTATCATAACATAAATCAATTTATAAAAAAAAACTTTCATTAAAAGTAAAACAGGTAACATAAAGCCACCTTTTAAATGTATTACGAATTTCCAAATTTTGAAATAATTTGGAGCTATTTTATAAGTCTGTTTAAGATCAGAGATGGTCATAAGTTCCATGTGTCTCAGTCCTGAATTCATCTGGACACACTATTTTTTTAAAAAAGGGATATATGAATTTCCAACTAAATTCTGGTATGATACACATTGTTTAATTTTTAAATTAGGTTATGAATATTGCATAAGTAAGCTTCCACGTAACCCACATCAAGAAGAAGTAATAGAAGGAAAGCAGAAGTATGCGTACTTAAGAGATGGAGATGTTTTAAATACAGAGGGAGCTACTCTCAGGTAAACGTTAACATTTCATATTGATATTGTTTGCAAGTTTTTCATGTACAAGATTTTTTTTCAGTTCATTTGCAGATTTTATCATTTCAGAACTAAAGAAGCTTGTGTGATCTGTTCAGATAGATTATATGTTTTGTGTAGCCTTTAATGAATACAGTATGGGGGTGTGATGACTCAGCTGACAGACTGGGTTAGAGACCTGAGCGCCACACAAAGGGGTGACCTCCCATTATCTGCCCCAGCTCCTGCCCATCTATCAGTTCAAAAGCATGCAAATTCGAGTAGATAAATAGGTATCATCTAGGTGGGAAGGTAGCAGCATTCAATGAGCCTTGGCGTGTTCATGATGGCCACACGACCACATCTTCAGACAATGGTGGCTCCCTTTTAGGAAATGGAGATGAGCATTGCCTCGTAGAGTAGGAACAGGGGAAACTTTTACCTTTAATGGACAGGGGAGACCTTTACCTTTAATGCCCGTAGTACACATATTTATCTCTGTACCAAGTCACACAAATATGAATATTTAGAAAGTGTGTTAACTACATTTATTTGTTTCCTTTGGGTCTGTTGTCTTCCTATCAATTCTGTGGCATCATAAACTTTGGTATAAATATTTGTCATGTACAGTAGATGAGTTTTGCACAACTGAGGGTTATACATTCACTATAACCATTCCTTTACATATCAGAAGTAATCATACGATACAGATCGTGTGATCTTGATTAGACTGCCCTCATGTGCTTGAAGATATCTGCCTAGTTCAGACTGTTGACAAAGGCTTCTTATAGGCAAATTTGACTATTCTTCCAAGAGTTACTGGTTCCTGATATTTTCTGCACAACATTCTAAAGAAATTTCTTCAAATCCTAAGTAAGTTGGGTTTCCCTATATGTGTATGCTCAGGTCTCAATATCTTTAAGTGATGCTCTTTCCTCAGTGCAATTAGTCCTTGACTTACAACCACAATTGAACCCAAAATTTCTATTGCCAAGTGAGACACTTGTTGAGTTTTACCCCATTTTATGTTTTTTGCCACGGTTGTTAAATGAATCACTGCAGTTGTTAAGTTAGTAACAGGGTTGTTAAGTGAATGTGGCTTCCTCATTGACTTTACTTGTTAAAAGGTAGCAAAAAGTGGTCACATTACCCCAGGACAGTGCAACTGTTATAAATATGAGTCAGTTGCCATGCGTCTGAATTTTGATCACATGATCACGGGGGATGCTGCAATGTTTGGAACTGTGAAAAATGGTCATAAGTCACTTTTTTCAGTGCTATTGTAACTCCGAGCAATCACTAAATGAACTGTTGTAAGTGAAGGTCTACCTCTATACATGGTAAGGCTACACCTGTATTTTTGGTGAATGGCAATTTGCATAAAATTATTCCTGGTTGATTCTTTGGAATGACTTTATCTGCCTTGTGAGACCTTAGGTTTCTTTAGGAAATTTATCTTAAGCTATAGGTAGTTAAAACTTGTCCTTATTTTAAAAATACTTTTACAAAGAAAAAATTGTTCATAGCTCTGCTTCCACACAATATAAGGATCATTCATTTAAATTTTGTATCTGAGATTTTTAAATGTATCTTCATTTGCCACTGTAAGAACTTTCTTCAATTTATGACTTGAATAGTATAATCACATTTAACTTTTCTGTCACTTTGCAGGGTATTATATACCCCAGGGCATACAGATGACCACATGGCTTTACATTTGCTAGAAGAAAATGCAATATTTTCTGGTGACTGTATTTTAGGAGAAGGAACAGCTGTNTTTAAGGGCTGTCAGATATGGAAATGAAACCATATCCATCTGGGTGGGTAATTTGAATACCATCCAGATGTTTCTGAATTCAGTTTAAATCTTTGTCTTCAAGAGGAATGTGTAGCTTTTGTAGCTCAGATCTAATAGTCCCAATTTTAGCTAGGAATTCTGTGTCAAATGCTAGGCTGCCTCATTATGGCTCTCTCTCACTCTCTGTCTCTCTCTCTCTGTGTGTGTGTGTGTGTTAATGCTGCAAGAAATGAATGAAAAATACTGGGAGCATATATATACCAAAATAATATGATCTCACAGGGTCACCTAAGGTGTGAAGGTCAGCCCAGCTGCCCAGCTAAAGCAAACTGGCACCTTTATTGACCAGCAGCAACACAGGAAGATGCTGGGCATCGCTTTGCTAACAATACCGAAGGCATCATTTCATATGGCACAGGAGAGGGTAATAGGGCAAACCACTTCTATTTTACTAGGTAAACCATACAGATATAAACTATAAAGTGATTGTTGATATTGCGCAAATAATTATCTCCTCTAAGTACATTTGCATAGTATCTTATGGGGAACATATATTTATTTAGCCAGAAGACTAGCTGACTACAATTAAAATTTTATTCAACCATAATATTACAGGATAGATAGTGTAGGATATTTATAGTTTCTTATAAACACGTATTTTAGAAACAAACTTCTCCTATGGGTAAAGAATGATTTGCTAAAAGCGCTTCCCTTTTCTCTTCTACGTACTGGCTCTGCTTCTCAGGCTTGCCCTTCTCTCCCCCGCTGGTCTGTGAAGCGCCTTCCCTGGATTCCCTATTTCTGTGCAGGTTCTGCCCATTTTGCTCTTAAGGAAGTATCTAGTTAACTCTTTCATTACATTCTACACTTATAGCAATCTTTCGTTTCTTTACCTAGTTGGGCCTAAGAAAACCAACAAAGTCTCCAAAAGTTGTCACTCTACACCAGGGGTAGTCAACCTTGGCTCTTTTATGACTCGTGGACTTCAACTCCCAGAATTCCTGAGCCAGCACAGCTGGCTCAGGAATTCTGGGAGTTGAAGTCCACGAGTCATAAAAGAGCCAAGGTTGACTACCCCTGCTCTACTCTTTGTCTTATCTCTATGTTCTTTGCTCTCGCTTTCGCTCTCTCTCTCTCGGCCCGTCTTGTCTGGCTGGCCGCGAAGGCGGTTGCGAAGATGTTCTCCGTGCTGCCCAAAGTGGAGAAGCTGTCGGCACGGGTGATCCGTGTCCTGGGCTGTAACCCCGGGCCTATGACGCTGCAGGGGACCAACACCTACTTGGTGGGAACCGGGCCCAGGTAGGTGGGAAGCTGCTCGGGCGAGGGACAGACGCGGCGGCCGGTGTAGTCTCTCTGGGATCTGCTGGGCAACGCGCTTCCTTGGCGTGAGTTTTCCCTTCCCTTTAGCAAAGCCAGGCTCGAAGGCTACCCGGAAATTCGTATTTTGACACCCCCCCTGCTTTTCACGCGCTGCTCTGAGTATTATTAATTCATACGATTTCTCTTTATTGTACAAGCAGTATTGTGACGAAAGAAGGCGGGGCCTAGAGGAAATAACAAACATTTTTTTTATATATCTTCACACACACACACACCCCAAAAAAATCCATAAACATTTGAGGGCAGAGGAAACATAGCTAACCGGATTATTATATGTATGCGCTTAAAGTCGCCTTTAGACCAGATGGACGGCACACAGATCTAGTAAATAAATAAATGTAAAAGCCGTTGATGCAACCTAGCAGTTTTGCAATGCGACCTTCTCTATTCAGAAATCCTTTTTTAAGTCCAGGGTCTTAGTCACCTAGAAGTGCAGGCTTAGGACTCTTCCATTGCTGTATTAAAGTGCTGTTCTCTGGTCATTAAGCTCACAGAAATTTGCAAACATCTGTTCTGCTTCATTGACAAAACCTCTAAGGCAGTGGTTCTCAACCTTTTTAATGCCGCGACCCCCAACCGGTCATAAGTCGAGGACTAAACCGGTCGTAAGTCGAGGACTAAACCGGTCGTAAGTCGAGGACTATCCAACCGGTCGTAAGTTGAGGACTTTCCCTGCCCGGGAGCGCCGCGCATGCGTGGTTCCGCCCCCTGCGCCAGCCGAGGCATAGCTGGCAAGCGGCAGAGACGGAGCAGGCCGACCACCAGCTGGCCCAGCCCAAGGGAGGTAAAGCACCCGCCGGAAAAGGGGAAAAAAAATGGCGGACAGCCTTGCTTGGCGACCCCCGTGAAATGGTCGATCGACCCCAAATGGGGTTGCGACCCATAGGTTGAGAACCGCTGCTCTAAGGCTTAGCTGTGCTGTTTGCAGGACGAGTTAAGAAAAACACTCTACCTTTCCCTTCCCATAGAGTAACGTTTCTCAAAGTTGACAACTTTTAAGATTTGTGGGCCAGCTTTGTTATCAGGGCTTTTTTTCAGCCGGAACGCGGCGGAACCGCGTTCCGGCACCTTTTTCCGGGCCGGCCGCACCGGAAATAGCCCCTCCCACACCGGAAATAGCCCCTCCCAAATTTTACTTGCATTCCTGTTCTCTAAAGGGGCGGTCCTAGGGTTTGATGAGGGCGTGGCCAGGTTTGAGTTCCGCCACCTTTTCTCCGAGAAAAAAAGCCCTGTTTGTTATAAACATGTTTGTATTGTTTTTAATCACTTTTGTTTTGCTATTCCCTTTCCCTTTTCCCCTTGTTGTTAGTTGATGTTTAATATTTGACTTTGAAATGTAATAACTATTATTCTATTTACTGGACAAGTAAGGGCAGATTCTTTTAGTCACCTGTCAAGTTCCTCAACTAAGAGATTGCAGGCACAGAAAAGCTGCACATCTTTGATCAGTCAGTTGGGCTGACTCTTGAAATGGTGCTTTACCATGTCAGCAAATACCATGGTTCACAGATTACCGATGTAGAAGAGAAGTCATGTTTAGAAATACCCGAAGTGACGGTTCAAGATAGGGAGAAGGGGTTATGAAGTGCATGGGGGGGGCACTTCACTCCACACACCTCCTATTCCACATTCATTGGAGGAATGGAATAAAACGAGAAGGAATAATTAATAACATGCGAGCTTCATCTTAAATTACAGGTAGTCTTCGATTTACAACCATTCATTTAATGACCATTTTAAGTTACAACAGCATTGAAAAAAGTGACTTGTGACTGTTTTTCACACTAACAACCATTGTCACATCACTGTGGTCATGTGATCAAAATTCAGATGCTTGGCAACTGGTTCATATTTATGACAGCAATCTCAGGCACAAATGCCATTTAAAAACAGCTAGACATCATGATGCAGTTAGAGAGATCTGGCAATGATTGCTATCTAGGGCATGTGTCTGGTTCTTCTACACAGCTCTGTCTTGAATCTTGATTATTACAGTTTAGTTCTCCTCTTAGGCAATATAAGTTTTACTTGGAATCTCGTTTAGCTTGTCACTTTTTCTTTTGCTCTTGGCAAAAGATTTTTCCCCTTCTGTGGACAAATTTCTCTTTATTACATTTTTATTGGATCATCTTTGATCCATTTTATTATAAAGTACCGTTTCTTTTGTTCACCTAATTACATTTCTGCTCCAGTGGATTTTTTTTCACCATTATTTCTCTTCTCATAGGCCTATTAGCTGTGTAGTACAGTATTATGAAATTAAAAGAGACTCCTTTGCAACAGCATCCCGCTTGAGATGTGCATGGCTCCAAGCTTTATTGTGTTTAGAAAGGCAATGGAATCTCGCTCTTCCAGCATACTTTAAAAGCAGTACTTAAATATTTTTCTTTTGGGTATTTGAACAAGTGTACTTATTTTTCCTCGCTGTCAAGTGACTCTGGGTGGCTATTGTAAATTTTTTATATAAAATAACGTATGTAAGCTGCTCAGAGACAACTGAAAAGGCATATATGACCAGTTTGATTTATTGGTTTATTGATTTGCATCTTATATAATTTTCTTTAGGATTCCAAATTACACAAAAGGAATGGGATATAGAAATAGAACTAGAATGATAGGGTTGGACGGGACTTCGGAGGTCTTCTAGTCCAGCACCCTGCTCAAGGCAGGAGTTTTATACTATCTCAGGCAAATGGTTGTCCAAGCAATTTTTTAAAACCTCCAGTGATGGAGCATCCACACCCCCAGGAAGCAAGCTGTTCCATTGAAGAATTGTTCTTATATTTCTTTTCATGACACATTACACTTTTTTAGGTTGTTAGCATCATTTTTTTTATTAATTAGCTCTTTCTTGGCCTAATCTGGTTTTATTATAGAAGGATCCTAATAGATACCGGAGAGCCACGTATCCCTGAATATATAAGCTGTTTGAAACAAACACTTCATGAATTCAACATTTCCATCCAGGAAATTTTAGTAACTCATTGGCACCATGATCATACTGGAGGCATATCAGATATTTGTGAAAAGATTCCAGCTGGTAAGTATTTTCTGTAGTTTTTAAAATTTGTATGCTTTATGTACAAAGCAGGTTAGAGTTATATTGAAAAAGTTATATAGTAGATAGACAAAGGATGTTAGAAACATTGCACTTAAATGCTTGTTAACAGACACGGTGGGAAATAATTAAATTTGAGAAACAGCTTCTGACAGAACTTTGCCAAGCACCAATTGTAAGTATACTTAGCCAAAATTAAAGGTAGCAAAAATCAGGTACAGATAATCCTCAACAACCATTTGTTTAGCAACCATCCAAAATTATGAGCACTGAAAAAGTGACTTGCAACCGGTCTTCGTACTTATAACTATCACAGCATCACCATGATCACTTGATCAGTATTAAGGTGCTTGGCAACTGGCATGCATTTATGATGGTTGCAACATCCCACAATTATGTGATTGCCACTTGTGACCTCTCCAGCTGACTTCTGACAAAAGTCAATGGGGGAAGCTGGATTCCGTTAACAACTGTATTGATTTCCTTAACAACTGTGGCCAAAAAGGACATATAATCAGGTAAAACTCACTTAACAACCACCTTGCTTAGCAACAAAATTGTGATCTCAGTTTTGGTCATAAGTTGAGGACTACCTGTATTATAAAAATATAACATTTGCCATTTTGTTAAAGGAATTTATCTTCAATAAGCCTGACTCTTGCAAATCAATTGTTTTTATTTATTCATAAAAACTGAAGATACCATCTTCTTTCTCTTGCTGATTTGGAAGAAGATGATAATTATACTAACTTATATCTCATTACCCATTTGCCTCAGCCTTGTGGATTTAAGTACATAAAAATTAGTTAAAATAAACATGAGTGAAAACTTTCACTGTTCTTTTTGAATGTAAAAAGTCAAACATTTATTTTAAACAGAAGAGCTTTTATCTCAAAAGTATGTATATGTTATATTTTTGTTTAAAAGTGAGCACCAACCTAAATTAATTATTACTAGGGTGAGTTGAATGATCTCCCAAGCACCAGCAACAAGTGTTCTTCCCAGCTGTATTAACTTTGTTCAAGTTAAGTTACTACAAAATCCTGCAGAAATGGGTCTTTTCAAATCTCTTCATGAGGGCAGGAAATGGAGCTTCTTTGCAAAATAAAGAACATTGATTGTTTTAATATTTGCAGGCATGTTTGCTAATATGTATTTTAACAGTTGTTTCATTAGGACTAGTTAAAGTTGTAGAAGCTGCTATTGCAAAACAAACAAACCATTAATATACAAGGGACTTGCTAGATTGTAGTGATAATCTGGAGGCTGTTGTCACAATTATTTGAATAATAGGCAGCATGCATAGCATAGAACATATGTTCTGCCTGGATTGATCTGCACTTGTATCATAACATAAATCAATTTATAAAAAAAACTTTCATTAAAAGTAAAACAGGTAACATAAAGCCACCTTTTAAATGTATTACGAATTTCCAAATTTTGAAATAATTTGGAGCTATTTTATAAGTCTGTTTAAGATCAGAGATGGTCATAAGTTCCATGTGTCTCAGTCCTGAATTCATCTGGACGCACTACTTTTTTAAAAAAGGGATATATGAATTTCCAACTAAATTCTGGTATGATACACATTGTTTAATTTTTAAATTAGGTTATGAATATTGCATAAGTAAGCTTCCACGTAACCCACATCAAGAAGAAGTAATAGAAGGAAAGCAGAAGTATGCGTACTTAAGAGATGGAGATGTTTTAAATACAGAGGGAGCTACTCTCAGGTAAACGTTAACATTTCATATTGATGTTGTTTGCAAGTTTTTCATGTACAAGATTTTTTTTCAGTTCATTTGCAGATTTTATCATTTCAGAACTAAAAAAGCTTGTGAGATCTGTTCAGATAGATTATATGTTTTGTCTAGCCTTTAATGAATACAGTATGGGGGTGCGATGACTCAGCTGACAGACTGGGTTAGAGACCTGAGCGCCACACAAAGGGGTGACCTCCCATTATCTGCCCCAGCTCCTGCCCATCTATCAGTTCAAAAGTAGATAAATAGGTATCATCTAGGTGGGAAGGTAGCAGCATTCAATGAGCCTTGGCGTGTTCATGATGGCCACACGACCACATCTTCAGACAATGGTGACTCCCTTTTAGGAAATGGAGATGAGCATTGCCTCGTAGAGTAGGAACAGGGGAAACTTTTACCTTTAATGGACAGGGGAGACCTTTACCTTTAATGCCCGTAGTACACATATTTATCTCTGTACCAAGTCACACAAATATGAATATTTAGAAAGTGTGTTAACTACATTTATTTGTTTCCTTTGGGTCTGTTGTCTTCCTATCAATTCTGTGGCATCATAAACTTTGGTATAAATATTTGTCATGTACAGTAGATGAGTTTTGCACAACTGAGGGTTATACATTCACTATAACCATTCCTTTACATATCAGAAGTAATCATACGATACAGATCGTGTGATCTTGATTGGACTGCCCTCATGTGCTTGAAGATATCTGCCTAGTTCAGACTGTTGACAAAGGCTTCTTATAGGCAAATTTGACTATTCTTCCAAGAGTTACTGGTTCCTGATATTTTCTGCACAACATTCTAAATAAATTTCTTCAAATCCTAAGTAAGTTGGGTTTCCCTATATGTGTATGCTCAGGTCTCAATATCTTTAAGTGATGCTCTTTTCTCAGTGCAATTAGTCCTTGACTTACAACCACAATTGAACCCAAAATTTCTATTGCCAAGTGAGACACTTGTTGAGTTTTACCCCATTTTATGTTTTTTGCCACGGTTGTTAAATGAATCACTGCAGTTGTTAAGTTAGTAACAGGGTTGTTAAGTGAATGTGGCTTCCTCATTGACTTTGTTAAAAGGTAGCAAAAAGTGGTCACATTACCCCAGGACAGTGCAACTGTTATAAATATGAGTCAGTTGCCATGCGTCTGAATTTTGATCACATGATCACAGGGGATGCTGCAATGTTCGGAACTGTGAAAAATGGTCATAAGTCACTTTTTTCAGTGCTATTGTAACTCCGAGCAATCACTAAATGAACTGTTGTAAGTGAAGGTCTACCTCTATACATGGTAAGGCTACACCTGTATTTTTGGTGAATGGCAATTTGCATAAAATTATTCCTGGTTGATTCTTTGGAATGACTTTATCTGCCTTGTGAGACCTTAGGTTTCTTTAGGAAATTTATCTTAAGCTATAGGTAGTTAAAACTTGTCCTTATTTTAAAAATACTTTTACAAAGAAAAAATTGTTCATAGCTCTGCTTCCACACAATATAAGGATCATTCATTTAAATTTTGTATCTGAGCTTTTTAAATGTATCTTCATTTGCCACTGTAAGAACTTTCTTCAATTTATGACTTGAATAGTATAATCACATTTAACTTTTCTGTCACTTTGCAGGGTATTATATACCCCAGGGCATACAGATGACCACATGGCTTTACATTTGCTAGAAGAAAATGCAATATTTTCTGGTGACTGTATTTTAGGAGAAGGAACAGCTGTGTTTGAAGACCTTTATGACTACATGAAGTCATTGGATAAGCTCCTGGGAATCAAAGCTGATTTAATATACCCAGGTAAGTTACACATTTGATATTAATTATATTAACTCTTCGCCATAAGTATATTAAGTGTCTCAAACACTGCATTGCTGCCTAGAGATTTTTGATCTCATTGTTCTGTAATCACAGATACTGTGGAAATAGGAATGGGTGTCTCTTATTGACTCCTGTTTGCAAGATGTTTTGTAATTTTTCTCTCTCCATAAGAGAATATTCTATGCTAAAATGTTCCAGCTTTCAGAATCTTTTACTTTCATCTACATATAAAGCTTCATAGAAAGTGGTCATTCTGGGAGGAGAGTTCAGGTGTTTTTTATTTAAATAAAACACTATTTTAGCTTCCTTGTGCTTTAGACTGTAATATCATTTGCTATTTCCATCGTAGTAAATGAAATATATCCTCTTTTTACTTGACTTGTGAAAAGTCCTTTAGCTGCTAAAATGTCTGTTCTTTACACTCATTCTCTCTCTCTCCTTCCCTCCTCCCCAACTCCCCATAAGGAAAACCGTATTCAGAATTCAGCACCTCCAAATTAACGTATGAAAGAAATCATGGAAATGGAATATAATATAATAATACTAAGCCAGAAGTTTTGTCTGATTCAAACCTGCTTTAAAATTATGTTTCGGGATGTAACAAATTGGAAGTCATTTTCAATTCATCCATTTACTGTATTTATTTATCCTGTATTTTTCTCTGGGAATGCAAGATGGTGCAGAAGGAATAGAAGTTCTCCATTCTATCCTCATACCTACTATTATGAAATGTAGATGGAACCAAAGCCATAGGATAACTAAATTGGCTCCATAGTTCATCAAAGACTTGTACTTTTTTCCATAGTTCATCAAAGACTTGTACATCCAGCATTTTTATCACAATTCCCATTTCTTTGTTTACATAATATACAAGCCACCCAATTCCCAACAACTCTGGGTGGCTTAACAATTTAAAACTTTTTTTGAAAAAGATAGAAATCTCTTGAGTAAACCAAAGACTACATAGAATCGGGGGGGGGGGGGGGTAAATCCCAGCTAGTTGGACTCATTCTTTATCCTCCTTCAAAGCCTGGAAGGAAAGCTGTGATTATAAGATCAAGGCATAAATTGAAGAAAGCATTTAATAGCTTCTTGAATGTCGGGAGCAGGGGGGACATCTGGACCTCTAGGGGTCTCACTCCAGAGGAATGGTGCTGCAATAAATAAGGAGACACATTACAAAATTAGAAGCTGTTGGGCTGTCCTGTGTTAGCTCTGCAATATGAACACTTTAAATAATCTCTTCTGAAAAAAATATCCTGTACGCACTATTAATTAATAAGTTCTCCCAGAAATTTTTGTTAAGGAAACATCTGTTGTTGTCTTTGTAGGACATGGGCCAGTAATAAAAGAAGCAAGAGCTAAAATTCAAGAATATATTTTACATAGAAATGCACGTGAGAAGCAAATCCTCCACATCTTGGATGAGAATGCTGGGAAGTATTTCACAGCAAAGGAACTTGTGAAAATTGTTTACAAGGTACAGATGGCATCTGGTTTGGGTTAAAAATAGATTTCAGTTGTGCAGAAAGCAATGCAATAGAAAAGAAATTAACGATTCATAGCAAAAACAGCATTTATCTAAAGAACACCATGTATCTTTATTGCACCAGATTGTATGCTGGAAAGTACATAGTATTAATAGCCAGGGCTTTTTTTCAGCCGGAACGCGGCGGAACCGCGTTCCGGCACCTTTTTCCGGGCCGGCCGCACCGGAAATAGCCCCTCCCAAATTTTACTTGCATTCCTGTTCTCTAAAGGGGCGGTCCTAGGGTTTGATGAGGGCGTGGCCAGGTTTGAGTTCCGCCACCTTTTCTCCGAGAAAAAAAGCCCTGTTAATAGCTATACAAAAATATTAAGACTATCATTCCTTATTCAGACTTTAAACATCTCTTCCAAAATAGACACATTTTTTTGTAAAATTCGCTAATGGTTTCCCCCCCAAAAAAACACCAGTTTCCTTTCTTTTTTAATAATTGCAACTAAAGTAAAACAAAAACAAAAACACTATGTCCTGAATGCCTCAAATTGCTTCCAGTTTGAAGAAATTATTCCAGATTAACTATCAGATTAACCCTGGTTTCACTGTGGTCTAGGAAGAGGTTCACTATGGGGGGAGGGGAACACTGGGGTGGGGCATGGAATGTTCCTAAGTTCTAAGGAATGTTCTGTCCCTGAATCAATGAGAACCACTCAAAATATAGAGAAGTGCCTTCTCTGTAGCAACACTTGCCCTCTGGAATGAGGCTCCCCCCTCACAAGATATGAATGCCCCCCCCCCCACTTTACTGGTGTTCCAAAGAGTCTTGAAGGCCTGGCTCTTCGCCCAGGCCTTTGAAAAGTGTGATTGAAACCCCCTTTTCTTCTTTTTCTTTGTTTCTTTCTGGGTTTGTGTTATCTCTGTTATGTTTGTTCCTTTTGATTTGATTTGATTTGATTTTCTTGTTTTCATGGTTTAATTGTAAGATTGTATTAGGAGAATAATTACCACTCAGAGATCTCTGACACAAATTTTATGAATTTTCCTCTGCAGTCTGAAATTGAGGATGAACTTCTAATAAGAGTTCATGATATGACCAGGAAAAAATAAACTTACTCAAAGATAGGACTAAATAATTCTCCCTTCTTCCCCCCTCATTAAAATAGGGATTAATCAGACAATAATTTCTCCCATTTGCATCAAAACCCTGAAAAGTATTTGAATCTGTGCCAAATTTGAGGAGTTGTCATTATTGTTTTATTTTTTTAAAAAAATGAAGTTCTGTTAATATGTATCCTTTGAATGCTTTATTCCAGGACACACCTGTCCATTTGCATTCAGCTGCAGAAATTAATCTCCATCATCACTTGAAGAAGCTAGAAAAAGAAGGGAAAGCTTGTAAGTAACTTCACTGTTTATATATAACAGTTACATTGTTGGATACTGAAGGAGTGAAAGAAAGATAAAATGTTCAATTCTGATTGTAAATGTCAGTGTCTTATATATTGTAATTTTTAGAAACAGAACTTGATATCTGTTTTTTCATGATCAGTGCAGGTAGTTCTCACTTAATGACTATCCTGTTTAGCAATGGTTCAAAATTACGACAGTGCTAAAAATTACAATATTTATACTTATGATCATCACAGCTTCCCCGCAGTCATGTGATCAGGATTTGGGCTGTCCACAATCAGTGAGCATTTACAAACCTCATAGTATCTCACAGTCACATGACCATCATTTATTTTTGTTTATTTAATTTGCACACTTAATAGCTGGCTACCAACAAGCAGAATCAATGGAGGAGCCGGCAAGTCACGTTCACATGATGTCTCACTTAACAACTGTGTCACTTAGTAGTGGAATTGGCCAGTCCCACTAGTGGTTGTTAAGGACTACCTATACTCTTTATACATTCTTATTTGGTGAAAAAAAATAACTTGTGTTAAAAATATTACAAAGATGATTAAAAGAATGACTAAAACTATCTAACAAAATGCTTCTCAGCATATCATCATCAGAAAATATGAAAATTAACTACATCGATTTCATGATTTTCTGAAATGTAGTTAATATGTATATGCATTTATGTTTTTTAAGATAAATATTTTACATATTATTGGTTAGGGCAATGGTGGCAAACCTATGGCATGCGTGCCAGAGGCGGCACTCAGAGCCCTCTCTATGGGCACGCGCGTCGTTGCCCCAGCCCTGCCTCCACGCACGGCCCCCTCCTTACCAGCAGCTCCCCTGGAGGAGAGTCGCCCCCAAGCGCAGCCCGCACGGAGCAGGGCAGCCAAGGACATGGCAGCCAGACAGTGGGGACAAGACTCCACCCTTGCGCCCCATCGCACGCAGTTGATTCTGTGGGGCACGGGTGGGTGGTGTGGCCACCATGGCGCTGCTGGGCTGCCTGGACAATCTGTGGTGGGCCATGGAGGTGGTGAGTGGCCCTGCGGGATGGTGGGGGCAGGGCGGGTGGGATGGGGACAGGGGATGGGGCCGGGTTTGGGGCATTTGGTCTCTAAAAGGTTCGCCATCACTGGGTTAGGGCATTAAAGACGTTTTACTGATTATAATCCTTCTTTCTGTTACAGTATATGAAAATTCTCCTAACTTCAAGTGGAAAAGTGTTTTATAAATATGGCATATACACAAGTTTGACAGAAGTGCTCTTCTATATTCTGAACTTAAAAACACTAACATTTTTAATGCCAAAATTGCATATAAATCGCATTCACAAATGGACTTGGATTTTATTATTAATCTGATTAAATAATAACTTGTCAGAGAGCGATTGGAAGAATCATTCAGGGAGGAACAAGTGAATTATTTATTTCAAAGCAAAATATTTAAAACTTCCTTTGGACATTTGAATAGTTTTGTAAAGAAATTTGGAATGTTATTATTGATTAAATTTGTATGCTGCCTGATTCAGCAATATGAGGGTTTAAGCTTGTTTCTTTATTTAAACATTGTAATTTCATTGCCACTATGTTATTTGTATAATAAATACAATAACTAACTATTTTTGTTCATATTTAGTTGTTTCCCTTTTTATGTCATCATTATGTCATTATTATAATCATTATAATCATTATATACTTTTTCAGAATCTTTTTTTAACTTGACTAGAAAAAGACTAAAATACTATAGAATAGGATTTCTACAGATTAATGAATACTAGCAATATAACATTCAACCTCATTTAAATACAGTTGAATGAAAGTATGAAATGTTTAGATCTGAACTTTGTCTGCAATTTTCCTGCAAATTTCCAAATCTGCATGTATTACAGTAATGATAAAATTCTGTGCATCTTCAAAAAAAAGCATGAAAAGCATGGTGGCTGGATATAGGCAAAGATACAATCATTCAATTCTATAAATTATATAAAGGAAGAAAAAATGACATTAAAAGCACAACATAGAACAATTAAAATTTATATTCCTCACTAGAATATTTGACTTATCTCTTCAGAATCGGCCTCCCCTGAAGCATCTCTTTTCCTGTTTCAAATTTCCTGTATTCCTATCTTTTTGGAAACTTTAAGATTTAATCAAAAGGTATGGTGGAGCAGTGTTAAAGCCCTCACTTTTATATCTTCATGGCAGTAACCTCTGCTCCCAGTTTTAAAAGGATCAAAACTTTTTTTATATCTAGCAGAGCAAGGGGCTAGATTATCTTCCTATGTTCATATCACAGAAAACATATTTCACTTATGAATGTGAATTGTCTGAGTCTGTTTGGCTTAAAGTCTGATAAACCATGAATGCCTGAGCTTGTAGGCATAACAATGGCAAAAAAATTTAACCAATGTGGGAAAATGTGTTTTCGAAGTGTCGATCTATAATTTTCAGCATTCCTTAGCAATATGAAATGCTGAAAGTTGTAGTTCAGTAATATTTGGTAAATGCTTTAGGAAAAGCCTGTAAGGCATTAGAACAAGCTGTGTAGTCTTTATATAAGTTATATGGAGTGACAGAATTAAGTGTTTTGAATAATGAAGTTGCATTCTACTGAACATTGTGAAAATTTGACATTGATTACACCAAGCATCTCATCTGAACCCTAAAGGAGAGCTACATGCTTACACTGCTGACAGCAAATAAGCAATACTTGTGTCAATTAGAAAAAAAAATAAAATATATGGTATCTTGTGAATTAAAAAGAGAGTGTTAGCTATGAAAGAATAGAATGGAATGGAATGGAAGCTGCAAGGGACCTTGGAGGTCTTCTAGTCCAGCCCCCTGCTCAAGCAGGAGAACCTATATCATTTTAGACAAGTGACTGTCTAGTCTCTTCTTTAAAATCTCCAGTGATGGAATGCCCATAATTTCTGAAGGCAAGCTGTTCCACTGGTTAATTGTCCTCATTGTTAGGAAGATTCTCCTTAATGCTTCTCTCTTTGATCAGTTTCCAACCATTGTTTCTTGTCCTGCCCTCTGGTGCTTTGGAGAATAGTTTGACACCCTCTTCTTTGTGGCAGCCCCTCAAATACTGGAATACTGCTATCATGTCACCCCTGTTTCTTCTTTTCTTTAGACTAGCCAAACCCAAGTCCTGCAGCCTTCATAATAGTAAAAGACCTAAGTGAAAAATACATTCTATTTTGAGCTTAGAATTAATAGACATGTTTATAACATTCTGTCAGGATATCCAAAGTTGTTACGTGTTCTTTGATCCCAAGGGCGGCAGAAGTAGATTGAATGGTAACATGCTAATTGTCAAATTTTCAGAAAAAATGATCTAAAGAGACCATTTTAAAACTAGTTTTGAAAAATTCTATTATAATGATAGAAGTTAATATATACAGTATATTAACCACTAAGCCATTTTTTGCTTTGGGAGAATGCTCACTGAAAGAAAATAAAGAGATATTAGGCATTGTGGTCATTTTCAAAGAACACATTTTCCGCATTTCTTTAATTGACTATCAGGCACTGCCATAAGATGAATCCCCCAGTGTTAGATGATCCTGACCTGATCTTGTTGCCTCAGCTTTGGATTACCAACACTCATAATCTCATTTGTTCCTTTTAATATGAAATCAAGTTATACTTTTCTATTGATTTGAAAAGTAAATAGTGCTGCACAAGAAAAATTTGCTTGTGGACACACTTCTTAATTACTAGTCCCCAGCTTATTGCCTTCAGATATGTTCAGTGTCATGGTCAAAATGAAAGCGCAAAATCACTGAAAGGTACCCTAGTAGGTGATAATTCCCTTACCTAAACATATGTAAAGAATTAGGCACACTAAATAAAAAATGGTCTTCCACAATATTAAAGGCATAACTAAAGAAATCTAAGAACTCATTTTTAAAATTCATATTTTTATATTTGTTAATAAATTTTAAATTTTCTCACTTTTTCCTGGGTTTAGGAAAAAAAGGACATTAAGCATTTAGATGTCAGAGTCAGAAAATAGAAACTCAGAAAGGAACAGAAACTGTCTATACTTCATCTTCCTACCCCTCCCTCCAATATAGGACCTAATGGAATGGATCATTTAACCAAAATGTTTGCCAGTGCAACTTCCAAAATAAATCATTGCTTATATCTAAAAGAAAGAAAGTACAAGCAAGGAAAAGATACAGAGAAAATGTGAGAGGAAAATGTCAATGTTGTCCTCTAAAATCACCTCCTCTAATCAGGGAGTTCTCCAAATATGTACACGTCAGCTCCCAAACAAGTACAGCTACTGTGGACAATTCTGCAGATCAAAGTCCACACATTTGGAGGGCAATGAAAAGCTACTATAAAGCTTCTTTCAAGTTGGGCTGGGAAACTGAATAAGCTCAAACTGCTTTGCTTCACAAGTTCTAAGTTTAAATTTTTGTACAGTAAGGATGCTGGTCTAGTCTACTCAAAGTGTGTTATCAGTTGGATTCCTATACAAATGAGATTTTATTCTTATAATGGATCTTAGCAATATTTACTTTCCGATGATAGTCATCTCTGCAATGACTTTTTGCATATTTTCTGAAACCCAAGGTATGACAGGCTGGGATTTTTATTTGAAACTCTGCCTATGAGATTCCCTTTCAAACAGAACCAGGTCGACAGAAAGTTAACAAAAGAATTGTAGGCATAAAACCTCCTGCTCAATAAAAGGAAAAGATGAGAAGAACAAATTGTCTTTGGTGAATATTAGAGCAGGATTCCTCTAGATGTGTTCAGACTACAACTCTCAAAAACCACGGTCTAGAATTCCTATTTGGACAGCACCCAACTGGTGAACGACTATGGGGGAGACTGCAGCTTCAGCAGACAACAGACGATTAAAACTACTCTGGAGGCGCGCGCTTCTCCGCATGATTGCATTTTTGTGATTGGTTAACGTCCCTCCTGAACGTTGAGGTGACGCGCGAGGGGGCTGGGCAAAGGACCTCCCACTTTCTTTTACCGTTTACGCCCCAAGCTGTCCCAGCTGCCTCGTCCTGTCTTTGCTACCGCCAATCAGCTGCGAGTTCCGGATTTGGTCCGCCTATCCGAAAGGGGGTGCTATCTTACATTTCCTGAGACTACTCACAGAGAGCGAGGTCCCTCCGTTCGAGTTGAGGGGCAGGAAACGACGAGTGGCGGTTTTGTACGACGCTGGGGCTAGAGAGTCGCCCGTAAAGGCGGAGGCGAAGTTGGGCGGAGCGGCTGCCTGAGCTTTCTTTTCGGGCCGCGCAGCAGACGCACGAGGGGACGGAGGGGAGAGGCCGTTGAGCAGGGGCCGAGGAGGGTCTCGCCATGGCGATCCGCAAGAAGACTAACAAGAACCCTCCCGTGCTCAGCCATGAGTTCGTCGTGCAGAACCACGCGGACATCGTCTCCTGCATGGCCATGGTCTTCCTGCTGGGGCTCATGTTCGAGGTGAGAGGAGGGAGAAGGCAAAGCGCTGCAAGACCTCAGCGCGGTTGCCGGATCCCCTATAGGAAGGGCTGGGCGGAGGTTAGCGGGGAAGATGTTTCGGAGTGACACGGACGAGGAGACCAAATGGGAATGGTCAACACCAGGAAAGCCAGAACTGATTTCTAGTAGCAGTCTTTAATTCCTTGGCTGCCGCTTCTCCTAACTGCCGTTGCCGGGGTGGGGTAAACGCAGTGCCTGAAGCGGTATACGTGTTAAAGATACCCAAGTGTGTGATCATATGGATCCCCGTACCACAAATTGCTTGGCTGATTCTGATGAGGAAAGCGATCGTCTCTTGCTCGTAAATCTTTGTCGGAACTATCTAGTCGCTAGTTTAGAGGAAGAGGGGAAAAAATAAGCAACTGGAGAGCGTATCCTACTCCGTGGCTCCATGTGGAAGGGCAGCTTCGCTTGTCTGTCTGTCCTCTGGGTCATATCTGGTCATCTCGGTCGTTCCTTGTATTGCCTGTTCTTGTCTGAAATGGGGGCAGGTAAGGCTCAGCAATGATTGTAGCGAGCTGATGGGAAGAACAGCAACTCAAAGGCGCAACCACCTGCCGGCGGGAGCGGTGGTCCCTTCTCGATGGGTAGGCTGGTCGTGTCCTTGTCCCTGTTGGTTCATCAAACCGTTTCTGAGAGAGTCGTCTAGGAGGGTCTCCCACCCATTGCAGCTCTGTCGCTCGTCTGGGGCAGCTGCAGTATCCTGGAGCAACCCGGGCTTAAATACAACGCTGAGAGCCTGTTTTACTCATTTGTATTTTACGCCCCTTTCCTGGGAAATACAATTGATTGAACGGCTTTCGAAGCAAGCGTGCAGCAGCGACTTGCGGTGCTTAGCTTCCCGAAATTGGCAGGGAAGAAGAGGAAAAGGGAAAGAGAGTTGTATGTATGTTTTGCAGAAGGCGCTGCGCCGCGCACGCTTCGTTCCAGCGCGCGAGTTCCTGGTCTCGGATAGGTTACGTGGCACTCGGAGCGCGAGCGCGGTGTCAGGGCGGGGGGAGTTGGCCGCCCCTCTGCGATTTGGGGGCGGGAAGGGCCGGCAGGGCTGGGGCGGGGGGGGCTGCAGGCGAGGCGTCTCCCCTTGCCAAAGCTGACGGGAGGGTGAGGGGGGAGAGAAGAGGCGCTGGCTTTTGTGTGCAGCCGGAGAACTACAAACCCCATGGGGCGTTGCGGCAAGCGACTCCTCCCCTCCGCTTCGGAAAAGGTAAAATGATTGGTGACGTGTACAGAGAGCCGTCCGCGATGCACATCAGAAGGGGCGGGGTTGGTTCACGCCCCTGAGGATGGTATGACACGTATCCAGTTTTGCCTGTTACTGCTGGAGTGTAGAAACAGGTACCGGAAGAAAAGCTGCAGCATGCCCCAGTTCCATAACTTGCTTTTTCGGTGGTAGTGGGGCGGAGTTAAAATCCTTGGAGCTTCACCCACTGTTAGAAAATTTGCTCCAGAAGATAATAAAGGACTTAAATGGCGCAACTTTAAAATTTCTAATTCTGATCACTTTTAGCATGGAGAAAATATGCCTTCTTGAAAGGTGTGAAACTGGAATTTCAAGTAGGAATAGCAGTCTGTCTTTTGTGCTGAATAATCATTGGCTGGGGTCCCAAACTTCATAGGCCGAAAATCCTGTGGATTATGAATTGGCTTTCAATTCAGAATTTTGTCTGAATGTAACTAGTATCATTAGGGTTCACTGTTGTGCAAAGCAAGGAAATTGAATTCAGTAATCCATTCTTAAATTAATGATGGTTCAGTATGAACTCAGCCACCACTGTGTAAAATGTATTTAATCAGTATAATACTAATTTAGTTGGTGGATTTGTTCATCATATGAAGAAGAGGTTGCAGAAGATGAAGTCTATTTGGTATTATTTTGCCTATCTGTGATGTCCTAATAGGTTTATCCTGATTAAATTGCTAATTGGCTAATGACTGCTTTAAATAAGGCTTTTGTGGTTAAAAAATGATAATTTGGTAGCATAATTACTTTCATTACTTGGACAGCAGTGATTTATAGATGATAGCTCATTTGCCATGCTGTAGATCACACATGTCAAACACAAGGCCCGCCCGCAAAGTGGTTTCATGAGGCATGCGAAGCCATCCTGGAAACAGTAAGGGAACGGCCCCACTGCCTTGGCCCTGGCCCAGGCCGGCCAGGAGCCAATGTACAATTTTGTGGTGGCCATCCATGCTGGAACATATTCAGTCTTTGCTCCACAAGGTCTGGAAACCGCTGCGTCGCCCCCGCCCCATGGGGGTGCACTGGGGAGGTGTCACTCTTCGTGAGGAATGAAGAAATGCACCATCGCCTGGAAGTGGCCAGCAAATGACCCTCGCCTACTTCACATGTCTGGCTTGGTGGGCTGCGGGGGAGGGGATGCCACGAACGGCATGACAATCAACATTATCTATGCAACGCCATCCAGCCCCCAGCCTGCCCAGTTTTGGCAGGCAGCAAGGGCGCTCTCCCCACAGCACTAAGGCTGGGCCGGGCGGCACGAAGCTGGCGAGAAGCCGAACCTGCCTGGTGCAGAGGAGGCAGCGAGCGTATGGGGCCTGGCATCTCGGGTGGCTGTTTTGCCCCACAGGGTGACCAAATTCTGAGAACTTCCCTTTCACCCGGGACGCCAGACCTCAATGAAATTGACTTTGACATCCCTGCTGTAGATATAAAGTTTCCTACCAGATAACTGGCCAAGGAAGTTTACATCCATTGGACTTCAAACAAACAATAGTAAGCAGGCTAACCAAAAATGTCAGAATGCTTATTTGCATTTAGCCAGTCATCTTTTATTTTTGACTCAGCCTAGTTCATTATTTTTCAGCCAGTTAAATGTATTTTTTCAGATATATGAAGGAATATAGCATGTTCCTATGATTTACCGTGCAATCACACAGACAAATTGTTTTATTGCAGGTTACAGCCAAAGCAGCTGTTGTCTTTGTTACACTTCAGTACAATATTACCATTCCTGTTACAGGTAATCATCTAATAAATGTTTGGGTATTTGTCTGCAATGTTATTATACACCAGGAACATATTGTGTCTTAAGAGAAAGATAACCAAATGTGAATGACATACATCAGGAGAAATGTTTAGCAAGTGATAATGCTGTTCCATTTGTGGCATGAGACCACAGAAATGGTTTAGATATATAATCAAACTGGTTCAGTACAGTATGGTTGGTGTTTGAAAGGCTCTGAGGTTTGGATTCTTCCAGTCTTTGCTCATTCCTCTTCTCTTGGATGGAGATTTCATCTTTTTTCTTCCTGGTTTGTGGAAAATCAGAATTAGTTCTTTCATCAAAACAATAAAATATGATGCCACAATTTGATCCTAATTTTTTAATTTTGACTTGCATTTAATGTACTAGCAAATCTTTGCCAGTTCCAACAAAATGACATATTATTGCATACTGCAAATCTAGAAAGGAATCAGTTTTCTAGAAGTGGAAATAAATCTGGCACTCTTACAAAGCTTGTTTACATGGTATGAAACTAGGGCTTGGCATCTGCTTTGCATCCCCTAAAGCAGCAGCCCTCAACCTTTTGGGCACCAGGGATCGGTTCCATGGAGAAAGGTTTTTCTGCAGACCGGAGGGGGTGTGGTTTTGCAAGCTGCCTGCATCCTGCAGATGGGGCTTCAATTGTTTGCACCGACCGGTTGCTGGCATGCCGTGGCCCAGTGCCGGTCCACGGACCAGGGATTGGGAACCCCTGCCCTAAAGGAGTATCGCTTGAACTTTCTACAACACAAACCACTAAATGTTCCAAAAAGACATGGACTTCCCTTCTCCTTTGTATGTCAAAAGAAACCCCATGATGAGTTTGTGTATAATATAGTCATGTCTTCCATTAAAAAAAAAACTTTTTAAACTAACTTTTGTATAAAAAAAAAAGTATGTCAAGAACTTACAGGTTTACTTGAGCTAAGAGGTGAGCAGACTCTGGCCAACTGATTTAGCGACCTGGTTAAGTGCACCATCAGCTAGCTGGCCAAGCCAGAGCCCACTTTCTGCCTTCACTCAACCTCCATCTTGCACCAGTGGTCAGCCAGCCAGCTAATTGCCAAGGAAAAGAGAAGGGCATATCTAAGGCAGAGTATGGGCTTTGGCAAATCAACATGGGAATCCATATGAACCACCAGTATCTGCAGATTACAGCTTAGGAATCACATCTTAAATTAAATCTGTTTGCTAATCAGCTTTTGAATTTAAAATTTGGACAGAAAAATAGTGAAAATCTGATTAATCTCAATATTTTAAACTGTTGCCTGCATTGTTCTTCCTGTACTGCTACTCCTGTTTTGTACTCACTTGGAGTATAGAAAGAAAATTAGATATCATTCTAAAGTATTGTTTTTGATTCCCGATATAAATTGAACGAGGCTGGTTAAAACAAATGCATTCTTAAATATTGTTCTTTGTTTCTCTCAGAAAACCAGCCTACAGATACAGTGACATTATATCATTATGGTATCAAAGATCTGGCTACTGTTTTCTTCTACATGCTAGTGGCAATAATCATACATGCTGTTATTCAAGAATATGTGTTAGATGTAAGTATTGTTTATTAGACTAATAATGGGCTCTGCCACAGTAGAAATTGATTGATTGCATGCATTGTGGACTTGCATTATGGACTTTTGATATATATGACAAGTAACTTACTATCTAAACTATCATAACTATCAATAATAAGATAACTTTTTTCTTTAGAAAATTAACAGGCGAATGCACTTTTCCAAAACAAAACATAGTAAATTCAATGAATCTGGACAACTCAGTGCATTTTATCTTTTCTCTTGCGTCTGGGGAACAAGCATCCTTGTGTCGGTGAGTATGTCAGAGGATCTAAGGAGGATCAATACTTTCCTGGGACATTAGATGCTGAAGTTTAAAATGCTAACCCTAGAATGCAAAAAACTTAGAAAATATGTTGCTAAATGAAATTATTAAGTGGGGATGGTAGTTTGTTAATGGAGACTTGCCAGCCAAGATAATGTTTGTGGCTAGGAAATGTTCTCAGATAGTTTTTATGGTACAACAAGGAGTTCACTTTTTGTTGAAGTTGTCTCATATGCATCTGGCATTAATTTGAGCTCTATGAAATTTGTAGTTCATGTAAAACTGTTGCTTCTCTTTCTTGTATTTTAGAAGCACTTTTGTTTAAAATGAGGAATCAGTTCAGTTTGAGGCATGCTAAGCTAAGTTATTTAACTCAGATTTCTGTGTCAGCCTTCCCTGCTATTGGCCATGCTTAGAAAGAGGTTAAGCAACATACACAGGGCATTGGACTATACTTTAATATTTCCTGTGTCTTATTTTCAGGAAAACTATGTATCAGATCCAACATCACTCTGGAGAGACTATCCACACACATCAATGCCGTGAGTTTTTTTTTAATTAAGAATGACATCAATAATTTCTTGTATCTATCCCATCTAACTTTTGTAGTTATTAAAATAATCTACTTAATTATGTATAAAAATATCTAGTATTTTCAGGCAAATAACAGAAGTTATTTTATTAACAATGCATTTACAGTAATCTTATGTCATTAGTTTTTAAGTACTCCAAAAAATTTAAAATATTATTCCATTGTATAATCTTAGCTCAGAGGTTTTTATATGAAATAATCAGTAAATTTTAATTTTGATTTTTACATCTTGTATTCTGCAGGTTTCAAATGAAGTTCTTTTATATCTCACAGATGGCATACTGGTTTCATGCTTTTCCAGAATTCTATTTTCAAAAGATAAAAAAAGTAAGTTTGCTTCTAAGATCTTGTCCATAAGCTTATCAAATAAATACATAAATAATAAGCATAGTTATTCAGACAAGAAGAAGCAGAAATGTCTATGTGATTTGCAAAAAAAAGATACCTTTAAAATAGAGCTCGTAATCTGAAAAAATGTCAGAAAGTAAGGTTTAGATATGTAACTTCAGGCTCTTGTGTTCTTCTCCTACTTCAGTAATTGGAAGGTTTTGCTTCTTGTTTCAGCCAATCCAAATCTGCCTCTCTTCACTGCTCCTGCAGCCAGTTCGAGCAGCTTCTCAAATTGAGAAACAATTTCTTGATTAGTTTAAAGAACCAGGAAATGAACCTTCCATAATTTCTTCTTCTTCTAATATTCTGGTTTGATGTTAAGTCTCTCCCCACTCTCTAACCCTAACCCATATTCAGTTTTGGACTCTTGAAGTAAGAGCTGTTACAGTATGGCACTTAAGTTATAAATTTACCTGTCCTGGAACTTGTGAGTGGGTGACATCATCATTTATTTTAGTAAAGCTTTTGGGCTGATTTCATACAGTACACTGAGACATGAATAAATAAACTGTTACAACTTAGCATGTTATATACCCTGTCATAGTATCCTTTTTAAAGATCACTACATAAATTAAACAGATTATTTTTAGGCAGTAATGGAATAGTTAAGCGTTTTATATCACTAACAAATATGGTATTTTCCATTAAAAACAATAGTAAGCAAGAAAGAGAGGATTTATTGATCAGAAAATTTTGCAGTAACTTGATAAGTTTATTATTTTTCTAAGTATTCCTAGATAATGGACAACAATTCCTATAATTCCCAAACAGCATATTCTGCAACCTTTGGGGCTGACAATTAGAGAGGATCATAGATAAGAAACACAGTTATGAAAACTAATTGAATATGATAAGAATTCTTGGAAAATTCATAAGCTTGCATCTCTTTCATAGGAAGACATTCCTCGCCAGCTTGTTTACATTGGGTTATATCTTTTCCATATCACTGGAGCTTATCTGTTAAAGTGAGTGACATTGTTATTTTGCTGGGGCAGGGAGTCCAGTAATTTGTAGGATACAGTCCAATAATTTGTAATAAGTAAAGTAGAAAACTGGTGCCTCCAATGATACATTATAGGTCATCTTGCAATATTTCCTGTAGCATAGTTCAGAAGACAAATTAAGCTATAAAAGTACATATCAATTTTCAATATGTTGTGCCAATGTTTAGAAGGATTCCATCCCACATTTAATAGATAGCATAGCAATAGCAGAGGTCTCTAGAAAGAGAGACCTTGGCAACTACCCATTCTTGGATTCTACTTTCTCCCTACCATGCAAATAGATGTATGTTGTTCTTTACACAACTCACGGGGAGGATGGGACAACGCCAGTTTCTATCCTTCAGTTGCGTCTGAGAATTTGAGGTTGGTGTTCTATCCTGGATGTACCAAATGTTCTCAAGATGCATTTTTATGACAAACATAATTCTAAAGATCTTTTGTTTCTTTGCCAATTAGCATCTGGTGCTAATTTATTTTCTTTTTTATAGTTTGACCCATCTTGGTCTTGTTCTTCTTGTGTTACATTATTTTGTGGAGTTTCTGTTCCATATTTCCAGACTTTTTTACTTCAGTGATGAAAAATACCAGAAAGGGTACGTGCTTCTACTGTTATATTTCACATATGCCATCTCACACATTATAAATGTTGTCTATAAATATTGTTCATATTTAGTTAATACTTACTGCATGCATAAATGTATATATTGTATACTGCAGACATGTCCAAAGTCCGGCCTGCGGGCCATTTGCGGCCCGCGGCCCGGTTTAATCCGGCCCTCGAACAGCCCTCCCTGCTCTATATAAATGCGGCCCTCCCACGGCCCTCCGGCAAGTCCCATGAGAGAGACAGAGACAGAGGCACTTGCACTTGCACTTCTCTCTCTCTCTCTCTCTCTCTCTCTCTCTCTCTCTCTCATGGGACTTGCCCCCTCGCAGGGCTCCTCATTGGCCCTGCGCCCTGTTACCCCGCTGCCAGCCCCGCTGCGCCCTGTTATCCAGCCGCAAGCCACCATCCGCCCTGTGGTTATAAGTGTCCCGGCAGTTGGGACCCGCCCCTCCCGGAAGTCAATCAATCCTTGGCGGTTCTCCGTCCGGCCGCGGCTTTCCCCGGCCGGCTCCAGCAGTTCCGGCTGATTGCCGGCACGTGGCTGTTTCTCCCTGGCAGCCTCGGCCCCCCCAGCCCTGTCGGTGAGCGCCCGGCAGGGCGCAGCGTCGCCAGGCCTCCCCCCCTTGCACG